>NW_026711916.1:0-26461 GCF_026419965.1 Kogia breviceps
CTAACCCTAGCTCCGGCCTCGCCGGGCCGCCAGCCTGAAGCCCTGAGGCCTAGCCTCACGGCATGCCCCGGCAGCCTAACGACGCCACGCCCCCCCACACGTGTCCGTTACCCGACCTCGAGCCTCAGCCTCACGGGGGGCCTAACCCTAACCCTAGCTCCGGCCCTTCGCCGGGCCGCCAGGCCTGAAGCCTGAGGCCTAGCCTCACGGCATGCCGCGCCCTACGCCGCACACGCCCCCCCACACGTGTCCGTACCGCGACCTCGAGCCTCAGCCTCACGGGGGCCTACCCTAACCCTAGCTCCGGCCCTTCGCCGGGCCGCCAGGCCTGAAGCCTGAGGCCTAGCCTCACGGCATGCCGCGCCCTACGCCGCACACGCCCCCCCACACGTGTCCGTACCCCGACCTCGAGCCTCAGCCTCACGGGCGGCCTACCCCTAACCCTAGCTCCGGCCCTTCGCCGGGCCGCCAGGCCTGAAGCCTGAGGCCTAGCCTCACGGCATGCCGCGCCCTACGCCGCACACGCCCCCCCACACGTGTCCGTACCCCGACCTCGAGCCTCAGCCTCACGGGGGCCTAACCCTAACCCTAGCTCCGGCCCTTCGCCGGGCCGCCAGGCCTGAAGCCTGAGGCCTAGCCTCACGGCATGCCGCGTCCTACGCCGCACACGCCCCCCCACACGTGTCCGTACCGCGACCTCGAGCCTCAGCCTCACGGGGGCCTACCCCTAACCCTAGCTCCGGCCTTCGCCGGGCCGCCAGGCCTGAAGCCTGAGGCCTAGCCTCACGGCATGCCGCGCCCTACGCCGCACACGCCCCCCCACACGTGTCCGTACCCCGACCTCGAGCCTCAGCCTCACGGGGGGCCTAACCCTAACCCTAGCTCCGGCCCTTCGCCGGGCCGCCAGGCCTGAAGCCTGAGGCCTAGCCTCACGGCATGCCGCGCCCTACGCCGCACACGCCCCCCCACACGTGTCCGTACCCCGACCTCGAGCCTCAGCCTCACGGGGGGCCTAACCTAACCCTAGCTCCGGCCGTTCAGCCGGGCCGCCAGGCCTGAAGCCTGAGGCCTAGCCTCACGGCATGCCGCGCCCTACGCCGCACACGCCCCCCCCACACGTGTCCGTACCCCGAACTCGAGCCTCAGCCTCACGGGGGGCCTAACTCTAACCCTAGCTCCGGCCCTTCGCCGGGCCGCCAGGCCTGAAGCCTGAGGCCTAGCCTCACGGCATGCCGCGCCTACGCCGCACACGCCCCCCCACACGTGTCCGTACCCCGACCTCGAGCCTCAGCCTCACGGGGGGCCTAACCCTAACCCTAGCTCCGGCCGGTTCGCCGGGCCGCCAGGCCTGAAGCCTGAGGCCTAGCCTCACGGCATGCCGCGCCCTACGCCGCACACGCCCCCCCACACGTGTCCGTACCCCGAACTCGAGCCTCAGCCTCACGGGGGGCCTAACCCTAACCCTAGCTCCGGCCGTTCGCCGGGCCGCCAGGCCTGAAGCCTGAGGCCTAGCCTCACGCATGCCGCGCCCTACGCCGCACACGCCCCCCCACACGTATCCGTACCCCGACCTCGAGCCTCAGCCTCACGGGGGGCCTAACCCTAACCCTAGCTCCGGCCGTTTGCCGGGCCGCCAGGCCTGAAGCCTGAGGCCTAGCCTCACGGCATGCCGCGCCCTACGCCGCACACGCCCCCCCACACGTGTCCGTACCCCGACCTCGAGCCTCAGCCTCACGGGGGGCCTAACCCTAACCCTAGCTCCGGCCGTTCGCCGGGCCGCCAGGCCTGAAGCCTGAGGCCTAGCCTCACGGCATGCCGCGCCCTACGCCGCACACGCCCCCCACACGTGTCCGTACCCCGACCTCGAGCCTCAGCCTCACGGGGGGCCTAACCCTAACCCTAGCTCCGGCCCTTCGCCGGGCCGCCAGGCCTGAAGCCTGAGGCCTAGCCTCACGGCATGCCGCGCCCTACGTCGCACACGCCCCCCCCACACGTGTCCGTACCCCGACCTCGAGCCTCAGCCTCACGGGGGGCCTAACCCTAACCCTAGCTCCGGCCGTTCGCCGGGCCGCCAGGCCTGAAGCTGAGGCCTAGCCTCACGGCATGCCGCGCCCTACGCCGCACACGCCCCCCCACACGTGTCCGTACCCCGACCTCGAGCCTCAGCCTCACGGGGGGCCTAACCCTAACCCTAGCTCCGGCCCTTCGCCGGGCCGCAGGGCCTGAAGCCTGAGGCCTAGCCTCACGGCATGCCGCGCCCTACGCCGCACACGCCCCCCCACACGTGTCCGTAACCCGACCTCGAGCCTCAGCCTCACGGGGGGCCTAACCCTAACCCTAGCTCCGGCCCTTCGCCGGGCCGCCAGGCCTGAAGCCTGAGGCCTAGCCTCACGGCATGCCGCGCCCTACGCCGCACACGCCCCCCCACACGTGTCCGTACCCCGACCTCGAGCCTCAGCCTCACGGGGGGCCTAACCCTAACCCTAGCTCCGGCCCTTCGCCGGGCCGCCAGGCCTGAAGCCTGAGGCCTAGCCTCACGGCATGCCGCGCCCTACGACGCACACGCCCCCCCACACGTGTCCGTACCCCGACCTCGAGCCTCAGCCTCACGGGGGGCCTAACCCTAACCCTAGCTCCGGCCCTTCGCCGGGCCGCCAGGCCTGAAGCCTGAGGCCTAGCCTCACGGCATGCCGCGCCCTACGCCGCACACGCCCCCCCACACGTGTCCGTACCCCGACCTCGAGCCTCAGCCTCACGGGGGGCCTAACCCTAACCCTAGCTCCGGCCGTTCGCCGGGCCGCCAGGCCTGAAGCCTGAGGCCTAGCCTCACGGCATGCCGCGCCCTACGCCGCACACGCCCCCCCACACGTGTCCGTACCCCGAACTGGAGCCTCAGCCTCACGGGGGGCCTAACCCTAACCCTAGCTCCGGCCGTTCGCCGGGCCGCCAGGCCTGAAGCCTGAGGCCTAGCCTCACGGCATGCCGCGCCCTACGCCGCACACGCCCCCCCACACGTGTCCGTACCCCGACCTCGAGCCTCAGCCTCACGGGGGGCCTAACCCTAACCCTAGCTCCGGCCGTTCGCCGGGCCGCCAGGCCTGAAGCCTGAGGCCTAGCCTCACGGCATGCCGCGCCCTACGCCGCACACGCCCCCCCACACGTGTCCGTACCCCGACCTCGAGCCTCAGCCTCACGGGGGGCCTAACCCTAACCCTAGCTCCGGCCCTTCGCCGGGCCGCCAGGCCTGAAGCCTGAGGCCTAGCCTCACGGCATGCCGCGCCCTACGCCGCACACGCCCCCCCACACGTGTCCGTACCCCGACCTCGAGCCTCAGCCTCACGGGGGGCCTAACCCTAACCCTAGCTCCGGCCCTTCGCCGGGCCGCCAGGCCTGAAGCCTGAGGCCTAGCCTCACGGCATGCCGCGCCCTACGACGCACACGCCCCCCCACACGTGTCCGTACCCCGACCTCGAGCCTCAGCCTCACCGGGGGCCTAACCCTAACCCTAGCTCCGGCCCTTCGCCGGGCCGCCAGGCCTGAAGCCTGAGGCCTAGCCTCATGGCATGCCGCGCCCTACGCCGCACACGCCCCCCCACACGTGTCCGTACCGCGACCTCGAGCCTCAGCCTCACGGGGGGCCTAACCCTAACCCTAGCTCCGGCCCTTCGCCGGGCCGCCAGGCCTGAAGCCTGAGGCCTAGCCTCACGGCATGCCGCGCCCTACGCCGCACACGCCCCCCCACACGTGTCCGTACCCCGACCTCGAGCCTCAGCCTCACGGGGGGCCTAACCCTAACCCTAGCTCCGGCCCTTCGCCGGGCCGCCAGGCCTGAAGCCTGAGGCCTAGCCTCACGGCATGCCGCGCCCTACGCCGCACACGCCCCCCCACACGTGTCCGTACCCCGACCTCGAGCCTCAGCCTCACGGGGGGCCTAACCCTAACCCTAGCTCCGGCCCTTCGCCGGGCCGCCAGGCCTGAAGCCTGAGGCCTAGCCTCACGGCATGCCGCGCCCTACGCCGCACACGCCCCCCCACACGTGTCCGTACCCCGACCTCGAGCCTCAGCCTCACGGGGGGCCTAACCCTAACCCTAGCTCCGGCCCTTCGCCGGGCCGCCAGGCCTGAAGCCTGAGGCCTAGCCTCACGGCATGCCGCGCCCTACGCCGCACACGCCCCCCCACACGTGTCCGTACCCCGACCTCGAGCCTCAGCCTCACGGGGGGCCTAACCCTAACCCTAGCTCCGGCCGTTCGCCGGGCCGCCAGGCCTGAAGCCTGAGGCCTAGCCTCACGGCATGCAGCGCCCTACGCCGCACACGCCCCCCCACACGTGTCCGTACCCCGACCTCGAGCCTCAGCTTCACGGGGGGCCTAACC
Source organism: Kogia breviceps (assembly GCF_026419965.1). NCBI lineage: Eukaryota > Metazoa > Chordata > Mammalia > Artiodactyla > Physeteridae > Kogia > Kogia breviceps. The sequence goes on from NW_026711916.1 coordinate 4,376, forward strand.
CTAACCCTAGCTCCGGCCCTTCGCCGGGCCGCCAGGCCTGAAGCCTGAGGCCTAGCCTCACGGCATGCCGCGCCCTACGCCGCACACGCCCCCCCACACGTGTCCGTACCCCGACCTCGAGCCTCAGCCTCACCGGGGGCCTAACCCTAACCCTAGCTCCGGCCCTTCGCCGGGCCGCCAGGCCTGAAGCCTGAGGCCTAGCCTCACGGCATGCCGCGCCCTACGCCGCACACGCCCCCCCACACGTGTCCATACCCCGACCTCGAGCCTCAGCCTCACGGGGGGCCTAACCCTAACCCTAGCTCCGGCCCTTCGCCAGGCCGCCAGGCCTGAAGCCTGAGGCCTAGCCTCACGGCATGCCGCGCCCTACGCCGCACACGCCCCCCCACACGTGTCCGTACCCCGACCTCGAGCCTCAGCCTCACCGGGGGCCTAACCCTAACCCTAGCTCCGGCCCTTCGCCGGGCCGCCAGGCCTGAAGCCTGAGGCCTAGCCTCACGGCATGCCACGCCCTACGCCGCACACGCCCCCCCACACGTGTCCGTACCCCGACCTCGAGCCTCAGCCTCACGGGGGGCCTAACCCTAACCCTAGCTCCGGCCCTTCGCCGGGCCGCCAGGCCTGAAGCCTGAGGCCTAGCCTCACGGCATGCCGCGCCCTACGCCGCACACGCCCCCCCACACGTGTCCGTACCCCGACCTCGAGCCTCAGCCTCACCGGGGGCCTAACCCTAACCCTAGCTCCGGCCCTTCGCCAGGCCGCCAGGCCTCAAGCCTGAGGCCTAGCCTCACGGCATGCCGCACCCTACGCCGCACACGCCCCCCCACAGGTGTCCGTACCCCGACCTCGAGCCTCAGCCTCACCGGGGGCCTAACCCTAACCCTAGCTCCGGCCCTTCGCCGGGCCGCCAGGCCTCAAGCCTGAGGCCTAGCCTCACGGCATGCCGCGCCCTACGCCGCACACGCCCCCCCACACGTGTCCGTACCCCGACCTCGAGCCTCAGCCTCACCGGGGGCCTAACCCTAACCCTAGCTCCGGCCCTTCGCGGGGCCGCCAGGCCTGAAGCTTGAGGCCCAGCCTCACGGCATGCCGCGCCCTACGCCGCACACGACCCCCCACACGTGTCCGTACCCCGACCTCGAGCCTCAGCCTCACGGGGGGCCTAACCCTAACCCTAGCTCCGGCCGTTCGCCGGGCCGCCAGGCCTGAAGCCTGAGGCCTAGCCTCACGGCATGCCGCGCCCTACGACGCACACGCCCCCCCACACGTGTCCGTACCCCGACCTCGAGCCTCAGCCTCACCGGGGGCCTAACCCTAACCCTAGCTCCGGCCATTCGCCGGGCCGCCAGGCCTGAAGCCTGAGGCCTAGCCTCACGGCATGCCGCGCCCTACGCCGCACACGCCCCCCCACACGTGTCCGTACCGCGACCTCGAGCCTCAGCCTCACGGGGGGCCTAACCCTAACCCTAGCTCCGGCCCTTCGCCGGGCCGCCAGGCCTGAAGCCTGAGGCCTAGCCTCACGGCATGCCGCGCCCTACGCCGCACACGCCCCCCCACACGTGTCCGTACCCCGACCTCGAGCCTCAGCCTCACGGGGGGCCTAACCCTAACCCTAGCTCCGGCCCTTCGCCGGGCCGCCAGGCCTGAAGCCTGAGGCCTAGCCTCACGGCATGCCGCGCCCTACGCCGCACACGCCCCCCCACACGTGTCCGTACCCCGACCTCGAGCCTCAGCCTCACGGGGGGCCTAACCCTAACCCTAGCTCCGGCCCTTCGCCGGGCCGCCAGGCCTGAAGCCTGAGGCCTAGCCTCACGGCATGCCGCGCCCTACGCCGCACACGCCCCCCCACACGTGTCCGTACCCCGACCTCGAGCCTCAGCCTCACGGGGGGCCTAACCCTAACCCTAGCTCCGGCCGTTCGCCGGGCCGCCAGGCCTGAAGCCTGAGGCCTAGCCTCACGGCATGCAGCGCCCTACGCCGCACACGCCCCCCCACACGTGTCCGTACCCCGACCTCGAGCCTCAGCTTCACGGGGGGCCTAACCCTAACCCTAGCTCCGGCCCTTCGCCGGGCCGCCAGGCCTGAAGCCTGAGGCCTAGCCTCACGGCATGCCGCGCCCTACGCCGCACACGCCCCCCCACACGTGTCCGTACCCCGACCTCGAGCCTCAGCCTCACCGGGGGCCTAACCCTAACCCTAGCTCCGGCCCTTCGCCGGGCCGCCAGGCCTGAAGCCTGAGGCCTAGCCTCACGGCATGCCGCGCCCTACGCCGCACACGCCCCCCCACACGTGTCCATACCCCGACCTCGAGCCTCAGCCTCACGGGGGGCCTAACCCTAACCCTAGCTCCGGCCCTTCGCCAGGCCGCCAGGCCTGAAGCCTGAGGCCTAGCCTCACGGCATGCCGCGCCCTACGCCGCACACGCCCCCCCACACGTGTCCGTACCCCGACCTCGAGCCTCAGCCTCACCGGGGGCCTAACCCTAACCCTAGCTCCGGCCCTTCGCCGGGCCGCCAGGCCTGAAGCCTGAGGCCTAGCCTCACGGCATGCCACGCCCTACGCCGCACACGCCCCCCCACACGTGTCCGTACCCCGACCTCGAGCCTCAGCCTCACGGGGGGCCTAACCCTAACCCTAGCTCCGGCCCTTCGCCGGGCCGCCAGGCCTGAAGCCTGAGGCCTAGCCTCACGGCATGCCGCGCCCTACGCCGCACACGCCCCCCCACACGTGTCCGTACCCCGACCTCGAGCCTCAGCCTCACCGGGGGCCTAACCCTAACCCTAGCTCCGGCCCTTCGCCAGGCCGCCAGGCCTCAAGCCTGAGGCCTAGCCTCACGGCATGCCGCACCCTACGCCGCACACGCCCCCCCACAGGTGTCCGTACCCCGACCTCGAGCCTCAGCCTCACCGGGGGCCTAACCCTAACCCTAGCTCCGGCCCTTCGCCGGGCCGCCAGGCCTCAAGCCTGAGGCCTAGCCTCACGGCATGCCGCGCCCTACGCCGCACACGCCCCCCCACACGTGTCCGTACCCCGACCTCGAGCCTCAGCCTCACCGGGGGCCTAACCCTAACCCTAGCTCCGGCCCTTCGCGGGGCCGCCAGGCCTGAAGCTTGAGGCCCAGCCTCACGGCATGCCGCGCCCTACGCCGCACACGACCCCCCACACGTGTCCGTACCCCGACCTCGAGCCTCAGCCTCACGGGGGGCCTAACCCTAACCCTAGCTCCGGCCGTTCGCCGGGCCGCCAGGCCTGAAGCCTGAGGCCTAGCCTCACGGCATGCCGCGCCCTACGACGCACACGCCCCCCCACACGTGTCCGTACCCCGACCTCGAGCCTCAGCCTCACCGGGGGCCTAACCCTAACCCTAGCTCCGGCCATTCGCCGGGCCGCCAGGCCTGAAGCCTGAGGCCTAGCCTCACGGCATGCCGCGCCCTACGCCGCACACGCCCCCCCACACGTGTCCGTACCGCGACCTCGAGCCTCAGCCTCACGGGGGGCCTAACCCTAACCCTAGCTCCGGCCCTTCGCCGGGCCGCCAGGCCTGAAGCCTGAGGCCTAGCCTCACGGCATGCCGCGCCCTACGCCGCACACGCCCCCCCACACGTGTCCGTACCCCGACCTCGAGCCTCAGCCTCACGGGGGGCCTAACCCTAACCCTAGCTCCGGCCCTTCGCCGGGCCGCCAGGCCTGAAGCCTGAGGCCTAGCCTCACGGCATGCCGCGCCCTACGCCGCACACGCCCCCCCACACGTGTCCGTACCCCGACCTCGAGCCTCAGCCTCACGGGGGGCCTAACCCTAACCCTAGCTCCGGCCCTTCGCCGGGCCGCCAGGCCTGAAGCCTGAGGCCTAGCCTCACGGCATGCCGCGCGCTACGCCGCACACGCCCCCCCACACGTGTCCGTACCCCGACCTCGAGCCTCAGCCTCACGGGGGGCCTAACCCTAACCCTAGCTCCGGCCCTTCGCCGGGCCGCCAGGCCTGAAGCCTGAGGCCTAGCCTCACGGCATGCCACGCCCTACGCCGCACACGCCCCCCCACACGTGTCCGTACCCCGACCTCGAGCCTCAGCCTCACGGGGGGCCTAACCCTAACCCTAGCTCCGGCCGTTCGCCGGGCCGCCAGGCCTGAAGCCTGAGGCCTAGCCTCACGGCATGCCGCGCCCTACGCCGCACACGCCCCCCCACACGTGTCCGTACCCCGACCTCGAGCCTCAGCCTCACGGGGGGCCTAACCCTAACCCTAGCTCCGGCCCTTCGCCGGGCCGCCAGGCCTGAAGCCTGAGGCCTAGCCTCACGGCATGCCGCGCCCTACGCCGCACACGCCCCCCCACACGTGTCCGTACCCCGACCTCGAGCCTCAGCCTCACGGGGGGCCTAACCCTAACCCTAGCTCCGGCCGTTCGCCGGACCGCCAGGCCTGAAGCCTGAGGCCTAGCCTCACGGCATGCCGCGCCCTACGCCGCACACGCCCCCCCACACGTGTCCGTACCCCGAACTCGAGCCTCAGCCTCACGGGGGGCCTAACCCTAACCCTAGCTCCGGCCTTTCGCCGGGCCGCCAGGCCTGAAGCCTGAGGCCTAGCCTCACGGCATGCCGCGCCCTACGCCGCACACGCCCCCCCACATGTGTCCGTACCCCGACCTCGAGCCTCAGCCTCACGGGGGGCCTAACCCTAACCCTAGCTCCGGCCGTTCGCCGGGCCGCCAGGCCTGAAGCCTGAGGCCTAGCCTCACGGCATGCCGCGCCCTACGCCGCACACGCCCCCCCACACGTGTCCGTACCCCGACCTCGAGCCTCAGCCTCACGGGGGGCCTAACCCTAACCCTAGCTCCGGCCGTTTGCCGGGCCGCCAGGCCTGAAGCCTGAGGCCTAGCCTCACGGCATGCCGCGCCCTACGCCGCACACGCCCCCCCACACGTGTCCGTACCCCGACCTCGAGCCTCAGCCTCACGGGGGGCCTAAGCCTAACCCTAGCTCCGGCCGTTCGCCGGGCCGCCAGGCCTGAAGCCTGAGGCCTAGCCTCACGGCATGCCGCGCCCTACGCCGCACACGCCCCCCCACACGTGTCCGTACCCCGACCTCGAGCCTCAGCCTCACGGGGGGCCTAACCCTAACCCTAGCTCCGGCCCTTCGCCGGGCCGCCAGGCCTGAAGCCTGAGGCCTAGCCTCACGGCATGCCGCGCCCTACGTCGCACACGCCCCCCCACACGTGTCCGTACCCCGACCTCGAGCCTCAGCCTCACGGGGGGCCTAACCCTAACCCTAGCTAAGGCCGTTCGCCGGGCCGCCAGGCCTGAAGCCTGAGGCCTAGCCTCACGGCATGCCGCGCCCTACGCCGCACACGCCCCACCACACGTGTCCGTACCCCGACCTCGAGCCTCAGCCTCACGGGGGGCCTAACCCTAACCCTAGCTCCGGCCCTTCGCCGGGCCGCCAGGCCTGAAGCCTGAGGCCTAGCCTCACGGCATGCCGCGCCCTACGCCGCACACGCCCCCCCACACGTGTCCGTACCCCGACCTCGAGCCTCAGCCTCACCGGGGGCCTAACCCTAACCCTAGCTCCGGCCCTTCGCCGGGCCGCCAGGCCTGAAGCCTGAGGCCTAGCCTCACGGCATGCCGCGCCCTACGCCGCACACGCCCCCCCACACGTGTCCGTACCCCGACCTCGAGCCTCAGCCTCACCGGGGGCCTAACCCTAACCCTAGCTCCGGCCCTTCGCCGGGCCGCCAGGCCTCAAGCCTGAGGCCTAGCCTCACGGCATGCCGCACCCTACGCCGCACACGCGCCCCCACAGGTGTCCGTACCCCGACCTCGAGCCTCAGCCTCACCGGGGGCCTAACCCTAACCCTAGCTCCGGCCCTTCGCCGGGCCGCCAGGCCTCAAGCCTGAGGCCTAGCCTCACGGCATGCCGCGCCCTACGCCGCACACGCCCCCCCACACGTGTCCGTACCCCGACCTCGAGCCTCAGCCTCACCGGGGGCCTAACCCTAACCCTAGCTCCGGCCCTTCGCGGGGCCGCCAGGCCTGAAGCCTGAGGCCCAGCCTCACGGCATGCCGCGCCCTACGCCGCACACGACCCCCCACACGTGTCCGTACCCCGACCTCGAGCCTCAGCCTCACCGGGGGCCTAACCCTAACCCTAGCTCCGGCCCTTCGCCGGGCATCCAGGCCTCAAGCCTGAGGCCTAGCCTCACGGCATGCCGCGCCCTACGCCGCACACGCCCCCCCACACGTGTCCGTATCCCGACCTCGAGCCTCAGCCTCACCAGGGGCCTAACCCTAACCCTAGCTCCGGCCCTTCGCCGGGCCGCCAGGCCTCAAGCCTGAGGCCTAGCCTCACGGCATGCCGCGCTCTACGCCGCACACGCCCCCCCACACGTGTCCGTACCCCGACCTCGAGCCTCAGCCTCACCGGGGGCCTAACCCTAACCCTAGCTCCGGCCTTTCGCTGGGCCGCCAGGCCTGAAGCCTGAGGCCTAGCCTCACGGCATGCCGCGCCCTACGCCGCAAACACCCCCCCACACGTGTCCGTACCCCGACCTCGAGCCTCAGCCTCACCGGGGGCCTAACCCTAACCCTAGCTCCGGCCCTTCGCCGGGCCGCCAGGCCTGAAGCCTGAGGCCTAGCCTCACGGCATGCCGCGCCCTACGCCGCACACGCCCCCCCACACGTGTCCGTACCCCGACCTCGAGCCTCAGCTTCACAGGGGGCCTAACCCTAACCCTAGCTCCGGCCCTTCGCCGGGCCGCCAGGCCTGAAGCCTGAGGCCTAGCCTCACGGCATGCCGCGCCCTACGCCGCACACGCCCCCCCTCACGTGTCCGTACTCCGACCTCGAGCCTCAGCCTCACCGGGGGCCTAAACCTAACCCTAGCTCCGGCCCTTCGCCGGGCCGCCAGGCCTCAAGCCTGAGGCCAAGCCTCACGGCATGCCGCGCCCTACGCCGCACACGCCCACCCACACGTGTCTGTACCCCGACCTCGAGCCTCAGCCTCACCGGGGGCCTAACCCGAACCCTAGCTCCGGCCCTTCGCCAGGCCGCCAGGCCTGAAGCCTGAGGCCTAGCCTCACGGCATGCCGCGCCCTACGCCGCACACGCCCCCCCACACGTGTCCGTACCGCGACCTCGAGCCTCAGCCTCACCGGGGGCCTAACCCTAACCCTAGCTCCGGCCCTTCGCCGGGCCGCCAGGCCTGAAGCCTGAGGCCTAGCCTCACGGCATGCCACGCCCTACGCCGCACACGCCCCCCCACACGTGTCCGTACCCCGACCTCGAGCCTCAGCCTCACGGGGGGCCTAACCCTAACCCTAGCTCCGGCCGTTCGCCGGGCCGCCAGGCCTGAAGCCTGAGGCCTAGCCTCACGGCATGCCGCGCCCTACGCCGCACACGCCCCCCCACACGTGTCCGTACCCCGACCTCGAGCCTCAGCCTCACGGGGGGCCTAACCCTAACCCTAGCTCCGGCCCTTCGCCGGGCCGCCAGGCCTGAAGCCTGAGGCCTAGCCTCACGGCATGCCGCGCCCTACGCCGCACACGCCCCCCCACACGTGTCCGTACCCCGACCTCGAGCCTCAGCCTCACGGGGGGCCTAACCCTAACCCTAGCTCCGGCCGTTCGCCGGACCGCCAGGCCTGAAGCCTGAGGCCTAGCCTCACGGCATGCCGCGCCCTACGCCGCACACGCCCCCCCACACGTGTCCGTACCCCGAACTCGAGCCTCAGCCTCACGGGGGGCCTAACCCTAACCCTAGCTCCGGCCCTTCGCCGGGCCGCCAGGCCTGAAGCCTGAGGCCTAGCCTCACGGCATGCCGCGCCCTACGCCGCACACGCCCCCCCACACGTGTCCGTACCCCGACCTCGAGCCTCAGCCTCACGGGGGGCCTAACCCTAACCCTAGCTCCGGCCGTTCGCCGGGCCGCCAGGCCTGAAGCCTGAGGCCTAGCCTCACGGCATGCCGCGCCCTAGGCCGCACACGCCCCCCCACACGTGTCCGTACCCCGAACTCGAGCCTCAGCCTCACGGGGGGCCTAACCCTAACCCTAGCTCCGGCCGTTCGCCGGGCCGCCAGGCCTGAAGCCTGAGGCCTAGCCTCACGGCATGCCGCGCCCTACGCCGCACACGCCCCCCCACACGTGTCCGTACCCCGACCTCGAGCCTCAGCCTCACGGGGGGCCTAACCCTAACCCTAGCTCCGGCCGTTTGCCGGACCGCCAGGCCTGAAGCCTGAGGCCTAGCCTCACGGCATGCCGCGCCCTACGCCGCACACGCCCCCCCACACGTGTCCGTACCCCGACCTCGAGCCTCAGCCTCACGGGGGGCCTAAGCCTAACCCTAGCTCCGGCCGTTCGCCGGGCCGCCAGGCCTGAAGCCTGAGGCCTAGCCTCACGGCATGCCGCGCCCTACGCCGCACACGCCCCCCCACACGTGTCCGTACCCCGACCTCGAGCCTCAGCCTCACGGGGGGCCTAACCCTAACCCTAGCTAAGGCCGTTCGCCGGGCCGCCAGGCCTGAAGCCTGAGGCCTAGCCTCACGGCATGCCGCGCCCTACGCCGCACACGCCCCACCACACGTGTCCGTACCCCGACCTCGAGCCTCAGCCTCACGGGGGGCCTAACCCTAACCCTAGCTCCGGCCCTTCGCCGGGCCGCCAGGCCTGAAGCCTGAGGCCTAGCCTCACGGCATGCCGCGCCCTACGCCGCACACGCCCCCCCACACGTGTCCGTACCCCGACCTCGAGCCTCAGCCTCACCGGGGGCCTAACCCTAACCCTAGCTCCGGCCCTTCGCCGGGCCGCCAGGCCTGAAGCCTGAGGCCTAGCCTCACGGCATGCCGCGCCCTACGCCGCACACGCCCCCCCACACGTGTCCGTACCCCGACCTCGAGCCTCAGCCTCACCGGGGGCCTAACCCTAACCCTAGCTCCGGCCCTTCGCCGGGCCGCCAGGCCTCAAGCCTGAGGCCTAGCCTCACGGCATGCCGCACCCTACGCCGCACACGCCCCCCCACAGGTGTCCGTACCCCGACCTCGAGCCTCAGCCTCACCGGGGGCCTAACCCTAACCCTAGCTCCGGCCTTTCGCCGGGCCGCCAGGCCTCAAGCCTGAGGCCTAGCCTCACGGCATGCCGCGCCCTACGCCGCACACGCCCCACCACACGTGTCCGTACCCCGACCTCGAGCCTCAGCCTCACCGGGGGCCTAACCCTAACCCTAGCTCCGGCCCTTCGCGGGGCCGCCAGGCCTGAAGCCTGAGGCCCAGCCTCACGGCATGCCGCGCCCTACGCCGCACACGACCCCCCACACGTGTCCGTACCCCGACCTCGAGCCTCAGCCTCACCGGGGGCCTAACCCTAACCCTAGCTCCGGCCCTTCGCCGGGCATCCAGGCCTCAAGCCTGAGGCCTAGCCTCACGGCATGCCGCGCCCTACGCCGCACACGCCCCCCCACACGTGTCCGTATCCCGACCTCGAGCCTCAGCCTCACCAGGGGCCTAACCCTAACCCTAGCTCCGGCCCTTCGCCGGGCCGCCAGGCCTCAAGCCTGAGGCCTAGCCTCACGGCATGCCGCGCTCTACGCCGCACACGCCCCCCCACACGTGTCCGTACCCCGACCTCGAGCCTCAGCCTCACCGGGGGCCTAACCCTAACCCTAGCTCCGGCCTTTCGCTGGGCCGCCAGGCCTGAAGCCTGAGGCCTAGCCTCACGGCATGCCGCGCCCTACGCCGCACACACCCCCCCACACGTGTCCGTACCCCGACCTCGAGCCTCAGCCTCACCGGGGGCCTAACCCTAACCCTAGCTCCGGCCCTTCGCCGGGCCGCCAGGCCTGAAGCCTGAGGCCTAGGCTCACGGCATGCCGCGCCCTACGCCGCACACGCCCCCCCACACGTGTCCGTACCCCGACCTCGAGCCTCAGCCTCACAGGGGGCCTAACCCTAACCCTAGCTCCGGCCCTTCGCCGGGCCGCCAGGCCTGAAGCCTGAAGCCTAGCCTCACGGCATGCCGCGCCCTACGCCGCACACGCCCCCCCTCACGTGTCCGTACTCCGACCTCGAGCCTCAGCCTCACCGGGGGCCTAAACCTAACCCTAGCTCCGGCCCTTCGCCGGGCCGCCAGGCCTCAAGCCTGAGGCCAAGCCTCACGGCATGCCGCGCCCTACGCCGCACACGCCCACCCACACGTGTCTGTACCCCGACCTCGAGCCTCAGCCTCACCGGGGGCCTAACCCGAACCCTAGCTCCGGCCCTTCGCCGGGCCGCCAGGCCTCAAGCCTGAGGCCTAGCCTCACGGCATGTCGCGCCCTACGCCGCACACGCCCCCCCACACGTGTCCGTACCACGACCTCGAGCCTCAGCCTCACCGGGGGCCTAACCCTAACCCTAGCTCCGGCCCTTCGCCGGGCCGCCAGGCCTGAAGCCTGAGGCCTAGCCTCACGGCATGCCGCGCCCTACGCCGCACACGCCCCCCCACACGTGTCCGTACCCCGAGCTCGAGTCTCAGCCTCACCGGGGGCCTAACCCTAACCCTAGCTCCGGCCCTTCGCCGGGCCGCCAGGCCTCAAGCCTGAGGCCTAGCCTCACGGCATGCCGCGTCCTTCGCCGCACACGCCCCCCCACACGTGTCCGTACCCTGAGCTCGAGCCTCAGCCTCACCGGGGGCCTAACCCTAACCCTAGCTCCGGCCCTTCACCGGGCCGCCAGGCCTCAAGCCTGAGGCCTAGCCTCACGGCATGCCGCGCCCTACGCCGCACACGCGCCCCCCCACGTGTCCGTACCCCGACCTCGAGCCTCAGCCTCACCGGGGGCCTAACCCTAACCCTAGCTCCGGCCCTTCGCCGGGTCGCCAGGCCTGAAGCCTGAGGCCTAGCCTCACGGCATGCCGCGCCTGAGGCCGCACACGCCCCCCCACACGTGTCCGTACCCCGACCTCGAGCCTCAGCCTCACCAGGGGCCTAATCCTAACCCTAGCTCCGGCCATTCGCCGGGCCGCCAGGCCTCAAGCCTGAGGCCTAGCCTCACGGCATGCCGCGCCCTACGCCGCACACGCCCCCCCACACGTGTCCGTACTCCGACCTCGAGCCTCAGCCTCACCGGGGGCCTAACCCTAACCCTAGCTCCGGCCCTTCGCCGGGCCGCCAGGCCTGAAGCCTGAGGCCTAGCCTCACGGCATGCCGCGCCCTACGCCGCACACGCCCCCCCACACGTGTCCGTACCCCGACCTCGAGCCTCAGCCTCACAGGGGGCCTAACCCTAACCCTAGCTCCGGCCCTTCGCCGGGCCGCCAGGCCTGAAGCCTGAGGCCTAGCCTCACGGCATGCCGCGCCCTACGCCGCACACGCCCCCCCTCACGTGTCCGTACCCCGACCTCGAGCCTCAGCCTCACCGGGGGCCTAAACCTAACCCTAGCTCCGGCCCTTCGCCGGGCCGCCAGGCCTCAAGCCTGAGGCCAAGCCTCACGGCATGCCGCGCCCTACGCCGCACACGCCCACCCACACGTGTCCGTACCCCGACCTCGAGCCTCAGCCTCACCGGGGGCCTAACCCGAACCCTAGCTCCGGCCCTTCGCCGGGCCGCCAGGCCTCAAGCCTGAGGCCTAGCCTCACGGCATGCCGCGCCCTACGCCGCACACGCGCCCCCCCACCTGTCCGTACCCCGACCTCGAGCCTCAGCCTCACCGGGGGCCTAACCCTAACCCTAGCTCCGGCCCTTCGCCGGGTCGCCAGGCCTGAAGCCTGAGGCCTAGCCTCACGGCATGCCGCGCCTGAGGCCGCACACGCCCCCCCACACGTGTCCGTACCCCGACCTCGAGCCTCAGCCTCACCAGGGGCCTAATCCTAACCCTAGCTCCGGCCATTCGCCGGGCCGCCAGGCCTCAAGCCTGAGGCCTAGCCTCACGGCATGCCGCGCCCTACGCCGCACACGCCCCACCACACGTGTCCGTACCCCGACCTCGAGCCTCAGCCTCACCAGGGGCCTAATCCTAACCCTAGCTCCGGCCGTTCGCCGGGCCGCAAGGCCTGAAGCCTGAGGCCTAGCCTCACGGCATGCCGCGCCCTACGCCGCACACGCCCCCCCACACGTGTCCGTACCCCGACCTCGAGCCTCAGCCTCACGGGGGGCCTAACCCTAACCCTAGCTCCGGCCCTTCGCCGGGCCGCCAGGCCTGAAGCCTGAGGCCTAGCCTCACGGCATGCCGCGCCCTACGTCGCACACGCCCCCCCACACGTGTCCGTACCCCGACCTCGAGCCTCAGCCTCACGGGGGGCCTAACCCTAACCCTAGCTAAGGCCGTTCGCCGGGCCGCCAGGCCTGAAGCCTGAGGCCTAGCCTCACGGCATGCCGCGCCCTACGCCGCACACGCCCCACCACACGTGTCCGTACCCCGACCTCGAGCCTCAGCCTCACGGGGGGCCTAACCCTAACCCTAGCTCCGGCCCTTCGCCGGGCCGCCAGGCCTGAAGCCTGAGGCCTAGCCTCACGGCATGCCGCGCCCTACGCCGCACACGCCCCCCCACACGTGTCCGTACCCCGACCTCGAGCCTCAGCCTCACCGGCGGCCTAACCCTAACCCTAGCTCCGGCCCTTCGCCGGGCCGCCAGGCCTGAAGCCTGAGGCCTAGCCTCACGGCATGCCGCGCCCTACGCCGCACACGCCCCCCCACACGTGTCCGTACCCCGACCTCGAGCCTCAGCCTCACCGGGGGCCTAACCCTAACCCTAGCTCCGGCCCTTCGCCGGGCCGCCAGGCCTCAAGCCTGAGGCCTAGCCTCACGGCATGCCGCACCCTACGCCGCACACGCCCCCCCACAGGTGTCCGTACCCCGACCTCGAGTCTCAGCCTCACCGGGGGCCTAACCCTAACCCTAGCTCCGGCCCTTCGCCGGGCCGCCAGGCCTCAAGCCTGAGGCCTAGCCTCACGGCATGCCGCGCCCTACGCCGCACACGCCCCCCCACACGTGTCCGTACCCCGACCTCGAGCCTCAGCCTCACCGGGGGCCTAACCCTAACCCTAGCTCCGGCCCTTCGCGGGGCCGCCAGGCCTGAAGCCTGAGGCCCAGCCTCACGGCATGCCGCGCCCTACGCCGCACACGACCCCCCACACGTGTCCGTACCCCGACCTCGAGCCTCAGCCTCACCGGGGGCCTAACCCTAACCCTAGCTCCGGCCCTTCGCCGGGCATCCAGGCCTCAAGCCTGAGGCCTAGCCTCACGGCATGCCGCGCCCTACGCCGCACACGCCCCCCCACACGTGTCCGTATCCCGACCTCGAGCCTCAGCCTCACCAGGGGCCTAACCCTAACCCTAGCTCCGGCCCTTCGCCGGGCCGCCAGGCCTCAAGCCTGAGGCCTAGCCTCACGGCATGCCGCGCTCTACGCCGCACACGCCCCCCCACACGTGTCCGTACCCCGACCTCGAGCCTCAGCCTCACCGGGGGCCTAACCCTAACCCTAGCTCCGGCCTTTCGCTGGGCCGCCAGGCCTGAAGCCTGAGGCCTAGCCTCACGGCATGCCGCGCCCTACGCCGCACACACCCCCCCACACGTGTCCGTACCCCGACCTCGAGCCTCAGCCTCACCGGGGGCCTAACCCTAACCCTAGCTCCTGCCCTTCGCCGGGCCGCCAGGCCTGAAGCCTGAGGCCTAGCCTCACGGCATGCTGCGCCCTACGCCGCACACGCCCCCCCACACGTGTCCGTACCCCGACCTCGAGCCTCAGCCTCACAGGGGGCCTAACCCTAACCCTAGCTCCGGCCCTTCGCCGGGCCGCCAGGCCTGAAGCCTGAGGCCTAGCCTCACGGCATGCCGCGCCCTACGCCGCACACGCCCCCCCTCACGTGTCCGTACTCCGACCTCGAGCCTCAGCCTCACCGGGGGCCTAAACCTAACCCTAGCTCCGGCCCTTCGCCGGGCCGCCAGGCCTCAAGCCTGAGGCCAAGCCTCACGGCATGCCGCGCCCTACGCCGCACACGCCCACCCACACGTGTCTGTACCCCGACCTCGAGCCTCAGCCTCACCGGGGGCCTAACCCGAACCCTAGCTCCGGCCCTTCGCCGGGCCGCCAGGCCTCAAGCCTGAGGCCTAGCCTCACGGCATGTCGCGCCCTACGCCGCACACGCCCCCCCACACGTGTCCGTACCACGACCTCGAGCCTCAGCCTCACCGGGGGCCTAACCCTAACCCTAGCTCCGGCCCTTCGCCGGGCCGCCAGGCCTGAAGCCTGAGGCCTAGCCTCACGGCATGCCGCGCCTGAGGCCGCACACGCCCCCCCACACGTGTCCGTACCCCGACCTCGAGCCTCAGCCTCACCAGGGGCCTAATCCTAACCCTAGCTCCGGCCATTCGCCGGGCCGCCAGGCCTCAAGCCTGAGGCCTAGCCTCACGGCATGCCGCGCCCTACCCCGCACACGCCCCCCCACACGTGTCCGTACTCCGACCTCGAGCCTCAGCCTCACCGGGGGCCTAACCCTAACCCTAGCTCCGGCCCTTCGCCGGGCCGCCAGGCCTGAAGCCTGAGGCCTAGCCTCACGGCATGCCGCGCCCTACGCCGCACACGCCCCCCCACACGTGTCCGTACCCCGACCTCGAGCCTCAGCCTCACAGGGGGCCTAACCCTAACCCTAGCTCCGGCCCTTCGCCGGGCCGCCAGGCCTGAAGCCTGAGGCCTAGCCTCACGGCATGCCGCGCCCTACGCCGCACACGCCCCCCCTCACGTGTCCGTACCCCGACCTCGAGCCTCAGCCTCACCGGGGGCCTAAACCTAACCCTAGCTCCGGCCCTTCGCCGGGCCGCCAGGCCTCAAGCCTGAGGCCAAGCCTCACGGCATGCCGCGCCCTACGCCGCACACGCCCACCCACACGTGTCCGTACCCCGACCTCGAGCCTCAGCCTCACCGGGGGCCTAACCCGAACCCTAGCTCCGGCCCTTCGCCGGGCCGCCAGGCCTCAAGCCTGAGGCCTAGCCTCACGGCATGCCGCGCCCTACGCCGCACACGCGCCCCCCCACCTGTCCGTACCCCGACCTCGAGCCTCAGCCTCACCGGGGGCCTAACCCTAACCCTAGCTCCGGCCCTTCGCCGGGTCGCCAGGCCTGAAGCCTGAGGCCTAGCCTCACGGCATGCCGCGCCTGAGGCCGCACACGCCCCCCCACACGTGTCCGTACCCCGACCTCGAGCCTCAGCCTCACCAGGGGCCTAATCCTAACCCTAGCTCCGGCCATTCGCCGGGCCGCCAGGCATCAAGCCTGAGGCCTAGCCTCACGGCATGCCGCGCCCTACGCCGCACACGCCCCCCCACACGTGTCCGTACTCCGACCTCGAGCCTCAGCCTCACCGGGGGCCTAACCCTAACCCTAGCTCCGGCCCTTCGCCGGGCCGCCAGGCCTCAAGCCTGAGGCCTAGCCTCACGGCATGCCGCGCCCTACGCCGCACACACCCCCCCACACGTGTCCGTACCCCGAACTCGAGCCTCAGCCTCACGGGGGGCCTAACCCTAACCCTAGCTCCGGCCCTTCGCCGGGCCGCCAGGCCTGAAGCCTGAGGCCTAGCCTCACGGCATGCCGCGCCCTACGCCGCACATGCCCCCCCACACGTGTCCGTACCCCGACCTCGAGCCTCAGCCTCACGGGGGGCCTAACCCTAACCCTAGCTCCGGCCCTTCGCTGGGCCGCCAGGCCTGAAGCCTGAGGCCTAGCCTCACGGCATGCCGCGCCCTACGCCGCACACGCCCCCCCACACGTGTCCGTACCCCGACCTCGAGCCTCAGCCTCACCGGGGACCTAACCCTAACCCTAGCTCCGGCCCTTCGCCGGGCCGCCAGGCCTGAAGCCTGAGGCCTAGCCTCACGGCATGCCGCGCCCTACGCCGCACACGCCCCCCCACACGTGTCCGTACCCCGACCTCGAGCCTCAGCCTCACGGGGGGCCTAACCCTAACCCTAGCTCCGGCCCTTCGCCGGGCCGCCAGGCCTGAAGCCTGAGGCCTAGCCTCACGGCATGCCGCGCCCTACGCCGCACACGCCCCCCCACACGTGTCCGTACCCCGACCTCGAGCCTCAGCCTCACCGGGGGCCTAACCCTAACCCTAGCTCCGGCCCTTCGCCGGGCCGCCAGGCCTGAAGCCTGAGGCCTAGCCTCACGGCATGCCGCGCCCTACGCCGCACACGCCCCCCCACACGTGTCCGTACCCCGACCTCGAGCCTCAGCCTCACCGGGGGCCTAACCCTAACCCTAGCTCCGGCCCTTCGCCGGGCCGCCAGGCCTGAAGCCTGAGGCCTAGCCTCACGGCATGCCGCGCCCTACGCCGCACACGCCCCCCCACACGTGTCCGTACCCCGACCTCGAGCCTCAGCCTCACGGGGGGCCTAACCCTAACCCTAGCTCCGGCCCTTCGCCGGGCCGCCAGGCCTGAAGCCTGAGGCCTAGCCTCACGGCATGCCGCGCCCTACGCCGCACACGCCCCCCCACACGTGTCCGTACCCCGACCTCGAGCCTCAGCCTCACGGGGGGCCTAACCCTAACCCTAGCTCCGGCCCTTCGCCGGGCCGCCAGGCCTGAAGCCTGAGGCCTAGAATCACGGCATGCCGCGCCCTACGCCGCACACGCCCCCCCACACGTGTCCGTTCCCCGACCTCGAGCCTCAGCCTCACGGGGGGCCTAACCCTAACCCTAGCTCCGGCCGTTCGCCGGGCCGCCAGGCCTGAAGCCTGAGGCCTAGCCTCACGGCATGCCGCGCCCTACGCCGCACACGCCCCCCCACACGTGTCCGTACCCCGACCTCGAGCCTCAGCCTCACGGGGGGCCTAACCCTAACCCTAGCTCCGGCCGTTCGCCGGGCCGCCAGGCCTGAAGCCTGAGGCCTAGCCTCACGGCATGCCGCGCCCTACGCCGCACACGCCCCCCCACACGTGTCCGTACCCCGACCTCGAGCCTCAGCCTCACGGGGGGCCTAACCCTAACCCTAGCTCCGGCCGTTCGCAGGGCCGCCAGGCCTGAAGCCTGAGGCCTAGCCTCACGGCATGCCGCGCCCTACGCCGCACTCGCCCCCCCACACGTGTCCGTACCCCGACCTCGAGCCTTATCCTCACGGGGGGCCTAACCCTAACCCTAGCTCCGGCCCTTCGCCGGGCCGCCAGGCCTGAAGCCTGAGGCCTAGCCTCACGGCATGCCGCGCCCTACGCCACACACGCCCCCCCACACGTGTCCGTACCCCGACCTCGAGCCTCAGCCTCACGGGGGGCCTAACCCTAACCCTAGCTAAGGCCGTTCGCCGGGCCGCCAGGCCTGAAGCCTGAGGCCTAGCCTCACGGCATGCCGCGCCCTACACCGCACACGCCCCCCCACACGTGTCCGTACCCCGACCTCGAGCCTCAGCCTCACGGGGGGCCTAACCCTAACCCTAGCTCCGGCCTTTCGCCGGGCCGCCAGGCCTGAAGCCTGAGGCCTAGCCTCACGGCATGCCGCGCCCTACGCCGCACACGCCCCCCCACACGTGTCCGTACCCCGACCTCGAGCCTCAGCCTCACGGGGGGCCTAAACCTAACCCTAGCTCCGGCCCTTCGCCGGGCCGCCAGGCCTGAAGCCTGAGGCCTAGCCTCACGGCATGCCGCGCCCTACGCCGCACACGCCCCCCCACACGTGTCCGTACCCCGACCTCGAGCCTCAGCCTCACGGGGGGCCTAACCCTAACCCTAGCTCCGGCCCTTCGCCGGGCCGCCAGGCCTGAAGCCTGAGGCCTAGCCTCACGGCATGCCGCGCCCTACGCCGCACACGCCCCCCCACACGTGTCCGTACCCCGACCTCGAGCCTCAGCCTCACGGTGGGCCTAACCCTAACCCTAGCTCCGGCCATTCGCCGGGCCGCCAGGCCTGAAGCCTGAGGCCTAGCCTCACGGCATGCCGCGCCCTACGCCGCACACGCCCCCCCACACGTGTCCGTACCCCGACCTCGAGCCTCAGCCTCACGGGGGGCCTAACCCTAACCCTACCTCCGGCCCTTCGCCGGGCCGCCAGGCCTGAAGCCTGAGGCCTAGCCTCACGGCATGCCGCGCCCTACGCCGCACACGCCCCCCCACACGTGTCCGTACCCCGACCTCGAGCCTCAGCCTCACGGGGGGCCTAACCCTAACCCTAGCTCCGGCCGTTCGCCGGGCCGCCAGGCCTGAAGCCTGAGGCCTAGCCTCACGGCATGCCGCGCCCTACGCCGCACACGCCCCCCCACACGTGTCCGTACCCCGACCTCGAGCCTCAGCCTCACGGGGGGCCTAACCCTAACCCTAGCTCCGGCCGTTCGCAGGGCCGCCAGGCCTGAAGCCTGAGGCCTAGCCTCACGGCATGCCGCGCCCTACGCCGCACTCGCCCCCCCACACGTGTCCGTACCCCGACCTCGAGCCTTAGCCTCACGGGGGGCCTAACACTAACCCTAGCTCCGGCCCTTCGCCGGGCCGCCAGGCCTGAAGCCTGAGGCCTAGCCTCACGGCATGCCGCGCCCTACGCCACACACGCCCCCCCACACGTGTCCGTACCCCGACCTCGAGCCTCAGCCTCACGGGGGGCCTAACCCTAACCCTAGCTAAGGCCGTTCGCCGGGCCGCCAGGCCTGAAGCCTGAGGCCTAGCCTCACGGCATGCCGCGCCCTACACCGCACACGCCCCCCCACACGTGTCCGTACCCCGACCTCGAGCCTCAGCCTCACGGGGGGCCTAACCCTAACCCTAGCTCCGGCCTTTCGCCGGGCCGCCAGGCCTGAAGCCTGAGGCCTAGCCTCACGGCATGCCGCGCCCTACGCCGCACACGCCCCCCCACACGTGTCCGTACCCCGACCTCGAGCCTCAGCCTCACGGGGGGCCTAACCCTAACCCTAGCTAAGGCCGTTCGCCGGGCCGCCAGGCCTGAAGCCTGAGGCCTAGCCTCACGGCATGCCGCGCCCTACGCCGCACACGCCCCCCCACACGTGTCCGTACCCCGACCTCGAGCCTCAGCCTCACGGGGGCCTAACCCTAACCCTAGCTCCGGCCATTCGCCGGGCCGCCAGGCCTGAAGCCTGAGGCCTAGCCTCACGGCATGCCGCGCCCTACGCCGCACACGCCCCCCCACACGTGTCCGTACCCCGACCTCGAGCCTCAGCCTCACGGGGGGCCTAACCCTAACCCTACCTCCGGCCCTTCGCCGGGCCGCCAGGCCTGAAGCCTGAGGCCTAGCCTCACGGCATGCCGCGCCCTACGCCGCACACGCCCCCCCACACGTGTCCGTACCCCGACCTCGAGCCTCAGCCTCACGGGGGGCCTAACCCTAACCCTAGCTCCGGCCCTTCGCCGGGCCGCCAGGCCTGAAACCTGAGGCCTAGCCTCACGGCATGCCGCGCCCTACGCCGCACACGCCCCCCCACACGTGTCCGTACCCCGACCTCGAGCCTCAGCCTCACGGGGGGCCTAACCCTAACCCTAGCTCAGGCCCTTCGCCGGGCCGCCAGGCCTGAAGCCTGAGGCCTAGCCTCACGGCATGCCGCGCCCTACGCCGCACACGCCCCCCCACACGTGTCCGTACCCCGACCTCGAGCCTCAGCCTCACGGGGGGCCTAACCCTAACCCTAGCTCCGGCCCTTCGCCGGGCCGCCAGGCCTGAAGCCTGAGGCCTAGCCTCACGGCATGCCGCGCCCTACGCCGCACACGCCCCCCCCCCACGTGTCCGTACCACGGCCTCGAGCCTCAGCCTCACCAGGGGCCTAACCCTAACCCTAGCTCCGGCCCATCGCCGGGCCGCCAGGCCTGAAGCCTGAGGCCTAGCCTCACGGCATGCCGCGCCCTACGCCGCACACGCCCCCCCCACACGTGTCCGTATCCCGACCTCGAGCCTCAGCCTCACGGGGGGCCTAACCCTAACCCTAGCTCCGGCCCTTCGCCGGGCCGCCAGGCCTGAAGCCTGAGGCCTAGCCTCACGGCATGCCGCGCCCTACGCCGCACACGCCCCCCCACACGTGTCCGTACCCCGACCTCGAGCCTCAGCCTCACAGGGGGCCTAACCCTAACCCTAGCTCCGGCCCTTCGCCGGGCCGCCAGGCCTGAAGCCTGAGGCCTAGCCTCACGGCATGCCGCGCCCTACGCCGCACACGCCCCCCCACACGTGTCCGTACCCCGACCTCGAGCCTCAGCCTCACGGGGGGCCTAACCCTAACCCTAGCTCCGGCCCTTCGCCGGGCCGCCAGGCCTGAAGCCTGAGGCCTAGCCTCACGGCATGCCGCGCCCTACGCCGCACACGCCCCCCCACACGTGTCCGTACCCCGACCTCGAGCCTCAGCCTCACGGGGGGCCTAACCCTAACCCTAGCTCCGGCCGTTCGCCGGGCCGCCAGGCCTGAAGCCTGAGGCCTAGCCTCACGGCATGCCGCGCCCTACGCCGCACACGCCCCCCCACACGTGTCCGTACCCCGACCTCGAGCCTCAGCCTCACGGGGGGCCTAACCCTAACCCTAGCTCCGGCCGTTCGCCGGGCCGCCAGGCCTGAAGCCTGAGGCCTAGCCTCACGGCATGCCGCGCCCTACGCCGCACACGCCCCCCCCACACGTGTCCGTACCCCGACCTCGAGCCTCAGCCTCACGGGGGGCCTAACCCTAACCCTAGCTCCGGCCGTTCGCCGGGCCGCCAGGCCTGAAGCCTGAGGCCTAGCCTCACGGCATGCCGCGCCCTACGCCGCACACGCCCCCCCCACACGTGTCCGTACCCCGACCTCGAGCCTCAGCCTCACGGGGGGCCTAACCCTAACCCTAGCTCCGGCCCTTCGCCGGGCCGCCAGGCCTGAAGCCTGAGGCCTAGCCTCACGGCATGCCGCGCCCTACGCCGCACACGCCCCCCCACACGTGTCCGTACCCCGACCTCGAGCCTCAGCCTCACGGGGGGCCTAACCCTAACCCTAGCTAAGCCGTTCGCCGGCCGCCAGGCCTGAAGCCTGAGGCCTAGCCTCACGGCATGCCGCGCCCTACACCGCACACGCCCCCCCACACGTGTCCGTACCCCGACCTCGAGCCTCAGCCTCACGGGGGCCTAACCCTAACCCTAGCTCCGGCCCTTCGCCGGGCCGCCAGGCCTGAAGCCTGAGGCCTAGCCTCACGGCATGCCGCGCCCTACGCCGCACACGCCCCCCCCACACGTGTCCGTACCCCGACCTCGAGCCTCAGCCTCACGGGGGGCCTAAACCTAACCCTAGCTCCGGCCCTTCGCCGGGCCGCCAGGCCTGAAGCCTGAGGCCTAGCCTCACGGCATGCCGCGCCCTACGCCGCACACGCCCCCCCCACACGTGTCCGTTACCCCGACCTCGAGCCTCAGCCTCACGGGGGGCCTAAACCCTAACCCTAGCTCCGGCCCTTCGCCGGGCCGCCAGGCCTGAAGCCTGAGGCCTAGCCTCACGGCATGCCCGCGCCCTACGCCGCACACGCCCCCCCACACGTGTCCGTACCCCGACCTCGAGCCTCAGCCTCACGGGGGGCCTAACCCTAACCCTAGCTCCGGCCATTCGCCGGGCCGCCAGGCCTGAAGCCTGAGGCCTAGCCTCACGGCATGCCGCGCCCTACGCCGCACACGCCCCCCCACACGTGTCCGTACCGCGACCTCGAGCCTCAGCCTCACGGGGGGCCTAACCCTACCCTAGCTCCGGCCCTTCGCCGGGCCGCCAGGCCTGAAGCCTGAGGCCTAGCCTCACGGCATGCCGCGCCCTACGCAGCACACGCCCCCCCACACGTGTCCGTACCCCGACCTCGAGCCTCAGCCTCACGGGGGGCCTAACCCTAACCCTAGCTCCGGCCCTTCGCCGGGCCGCCAGGCCTGAAGCCTGAGGCCTAGCCTCACGGCATGCCACGCCCTACGCCGCACACGCCCCCCCCACACGTGTCCCGTACCCCGACCTCGAGCCTCAGCCTCACGGGGGGCCTAACCCTAACCCTAGCTCCGGCCCTTCGCCGGGCCGCCAGGCCTGAAGCCTGAGGCCTAGCCTCAACGGCATGCCGCGCCCCTACGCCGCCACACGCCCCCCCCACACGTGTCCGTACCCCGACCTCGAGCCTCAGCCTCCACCGGGGGCCTAACCCTAACCCTAGCTCCGGCCCTTCGCAGGGC
>NW_026711917.1:0-26344 GCF_026419965.1 Kogia breviceps
ATAATCTGAACAGGTTGTTCCCTACTGTTTGGTGCATAACCGAAATTCTCGTACTTCCCTTTGTCATTTTTTGTTGGATCCACTATTTCTTGCATGCCACATCTTTCTTTTTCTTGGTTTACTCCCTTTTTTGTTGATGCTTATCTTCAGTAGTTTCTTACCAAAAATGACAAAGGAATGAAAGATAATGTTTGCATGTTTAAATTGCACAATTTATATTATAAAGAGAAGTTGTTGATTTTATGAGTGAAATTCATGAACTTTGTATGTGAAATGGCAGCAATCACTTGTCGTATACCTGCTTCCTCTCAGGAGGTTATAATGGCAGCACAAGTCTGGAATTTGTGTATTGTTTATTGCTCTAGCCTTAGGGTAGAGGATAAACTGGGGGGACTTAGAAATTATGGCAGAGAATAGGCTGTTGCAAAAACTCAAGTGAGAGAGTGCGAGGTACTAGGGTTGAAGGGAGGGAGATGGATAGAGTTATAAAGAAGGTAGACCCTAAAGGGGTCTGTGATCATTTGACCCGGTAGTCAAGTAAGGTAATGTGCACAGGCACATGTGCACTAATTGAATGTGTACTTGTGTTTGTGCACGTGCACAGCCTTGCTCTATCCCTCTTTATACAGGAGGGATAAATGTTATTACCTACCTCAAGGGACAATGATGAGGATTAAGTGAGATAATGTACACAGTGCACTGAAATTAGTACCTGGCATGAGATAAACACAAAATAAATTTTAGTTATCAAATCAAGTTGCATCTTGAACCCTGAAGTGCATAGGGGTGGGCTGTGGAGAAAGGTCCCTGCAAAAAGACCTTATACTCCCTGGTATCTGCTCAGGTGCATGCTCGAGTACAGTGTGAGTCTGGTAGGATGAGCCAGGGAGAAGAAAGGAATCCCTCTTGTAGCCTGGGGAGGTGACAGAACCTTAACAATGATCAGATGAAATGCGAATTCTTCCTTTCCTGTGGAAACTGTAGTTAAGGGGCCCCTTAGAACATTTTAAGAAATAAAAAATTTCAGACCATATCTTGCTAACTTCACAGACTTAAATTCAGTAATCAAAGAATGCATGTCTTTGTTCAGGATTAATATATAAAAGAGACTTATACCCCATCCTCATTTTTGGTCTTACTTTAGGATTGAAGGATATAGGTGTTGATCCCACAATGGGCTGTGATTTCTTTGAACTTAGATTTAGGCAAAATGAGGAGAGGTGAGATTTGTTGATCATTGCATCCTGACCTGTTCAATTCATCTTTCTCACTTTCATTTCTTAAAATTGTAAAATATTTTAAAACAAACCGAACCATGATGCACTATTTGCCATCTTCTCCCTCTTTACTGCTCCTCCTTTTTCTTCCTCTCTCAACCTTTCCATTTGTCCTTATTCCCTCCCACCCAGACTGTCTTCTTAGATCTCTATACTTCTTTCCATCTTAATCTGCATCCTTCTTTCCCTGAATCCTGCCCATCTTTTTATTTTTTAATATTGACAAGAGAAAAGGGAAAGGTTGGTTTGGACCACAAGCAGGGGGAGAGAAGGGAAGAGGAAAATGTAGCAAAAGGGTACAGGTGGTGCTAAAAGACACAAGCAGTGGATATATCTGGCTTCATTTATTGAGTCCTCAAATCCTCATTAAGCTGAGAATTTCCCAGACATAAAAATGTTTAATTTTCTATTTGAGTGATGTATGTATGTATTATTCACTGATTCCAAATGGGTTGTGTATTCTGATTCTCTCTCTCTTTGCTTCTCTCTCTTTTTTCCTCTCTCTCTCTTGCAGTAAGAGAAAGAGGCAGAGGGAGGAAAAGAGAAAGGAGATAAAATTACCCCAAATGCAACTGTCTTTTCTGTCTTTATTTTATGATTTACTATTTATTTTTATTTTGCTGATTGATTGCTGTTGTGTTCCCAGAGGCTAGCTCTGCTGCATCACAGGGCCCGTCACCATTTACGCTGTCTTGCTTGTCCTGGTTGGCTCGGGTCCTACTGTGCTGCCATCTGACTGTCCAGGGCCCTGTGCTGCCTCACTCCATTCCAGCTTGGCACTCAGGCTCTGTTTCATGTTGCTGTGACCCAATGCTCGGTGCCTCTGGAGCTGCAAGTTCTCAGCTCTCTTCATTGAACCTTCTTGTACTAAGACCCCTCCTGAGTTCCACTGTAAAGGTCAGACAAGTCCACGGACTATGCATATTGGCGTGTTATCAGAGAGGACTAAAACCAAAGTAACCTGGCTCTCCTTCCCCCCTGCTTGTTCTGTTGAGCGGTGGCCTTCAGGGGGCCTTAAGCTCCCTCTAAAGTCTCAGGAGAAGAGAAGTTCATGTTTCCATGACTAGGCCTGTAGTCCAGTCACACAGGTGGCTCTCTGAGCACCAGCTTTCTCCTGATATTCTTTGTTTTTGCTTCCTGCCCCTTCGACCAAGAATGCCTTCCTTGTTCTGGTTTAATTGTCAATACCCAGTTTGCGTGTCTTTCCTGACACTGTACTGGGTCAGTTAGACGTGATTTCTGTTGCAGAGTACATGTACAGTCCTCCATCAAGGGTCTTTGCACACCTGAATCTGATTTCCTACACACGGAACTGTTTTTACTTATCTGTTCCTACCATACTTTCAGCAACTTCAGGGAGGCCCCACATCCTATTCTTTTTGAATTATCAGCACTTGGCACATTGCTTGGCACTTTGTAGGTAATCAACATAATATCAACATGTTGCTTAAACCTGTAATCTATAGTGGAAAGACTAATAGGGGAAATTTTGGGCCAAGTGATATGGGTTTGAGAGGAGGCAAAGAGCTCTGCGTGGACCATGCATTGGTATCCCTAGATGGCATCATTTAAGGCAGATGCTTCCAGGGTCTATTCCAAAGACCAGATAATTTTTCTTTAAAGCCACTAATTTTGACATGTCCCCAGACAGATAACCTGAATCATTGTGGTTTTTTTAAAAAAATATATGAGTAGTATAAGAAGCTATGTGATTGATTTTCTCTGTGAATAAGGAAAATATTCAGTCTTATATTTCTAATTTTAAATATTTCATTCTTAAAATACCAATTTTGAGTTAAATGGCTTTGGCTTATATTTTTTTATGAGCTAATATATTTAATTAAAGTTTCAATCTTGATTTTCCCTCATTTTCTCTCATTATTTTAGCTTGCTTGCAGAGTTGTGAATGAAGAAGGTCCATGTAGAGAGGTCATCTGCTCCATCTCCTTGCCCCAGGTGGGACAGCTGTGTCAGCAAGGTAGTTGGCCAAAATCTTGTAGAGGGACACAGTGAAAGCTTGACAATCTGTTTGTCAGTGTGTGTTTTGAAGCAAATGGCTAGTTTAGAAATCCTATGGTAAAAGTCAGTGCAAGTGCTAATCCCCAATGCTTTACCTCAATTCTGCACTGCACAGAAATGATTTTAAACTCTGGCGACTCTCATTTGGTGCAAGTTAAGAAGTATGTAGTCACCTCTTGTGGGACTAAAAGAAGTATGTAGTCACCTCTTGTGTGACACATATCCTAAAATATGTGCACATTTATATTACTATTCCTCTGTGAAATATTATAGCTTCTCCTGTTCCTTCCAAGTAGGAGAGGAAAACAGGAATAAACAAATCTATGGACTCTCTCTCTACCATATATTATATAGATTTTTGGGACATATGATTGTTTTAAAAATGCTATGGATCAGATATGTATTACTTTGAGAAAAAAGTAAACCAAAAATGAAAATGACTTATACCAATATGGCACATTAATGAAAATTAAGATGTAAAATATTCTTTTACCCAGTTTCTAATATTCATCTTATCTGTAGTTTGAACGTGGATGAGATTCACCTTTACAATGTTAAACTGTCTGCTTTTTTACATCTTTAAAACAGATATATCAAACATACAAGTTAGTAACATTTCTGTTAATTGCCTCTGAACATACTGGAAAACTGCTGTGTGTGTAGAATTGTTACATAAGTAGAATTGAAGCCCTGCAGAGCAGATTGTGAATTTTGCAACTGCATTTTTAGAGCCAGCTCAATCTAGCTTATAACTATTTTCTTGGCTTGTATTCATATAATGCATAGTGGGTGCTTTCTATGAGGTAAGCAGATTGAAATGAATATTGAAGTTTGTATTTCTTTGCTTGAGAAAGCTGACTTTTTTTAGTTAGGCCCAAACTACAGCAGTCTTTATGGACAAAAATAATCTAACTTCTCAGAAAGTGTATTTCAAGCCTATCATCATAATAACAATGAAATGGAGGTTGAGAGCTGTTCGTTGAAGAAGTGGTTCTTAGAGTTTGGATGTAAATTTTGCATATATAGCAAAGTGGCATAATTGCTTTCCCATCTTCCTCCCCTCCTTCTGCCCTATGTTCTTCCTTTCATTTCTCTTCCTCTGAAATTGAACAACTGTAAAGAAAAATATAAAAAATGAAATTAAACTCTATTTTTCTTACTTTAATTTAAGATCTAAGTAACTATATACAGTATGTGAATTTCACTGTATGCACTATTTTGCATTCCATAAACTCAGATGATGTAATTTATATACATACACCCAACATATTGACATAATTAATTAATTATAGGCTTTCTTTTTTTAGAGCAGTTTTAGCTTCACAGCAAAATTGAACAGAAAGTACAGAGTTCCCATATACTCCCTTTTCCCACAGTCTCACAACGTCCTCCACCATCAACATCCCACACATTTGTTACAATTGATGAACCAGCACTGACACATCATTATCGCTCAAAGTCTATAGCTTACAAGAAAGTGAAAAAAAAAGGTTTAGGAAAGAGGAAAGGTATTTTCAGATCAGTCTTGAAGGATTAATACGATTTTCTAGGCAGAGAAGTGGAAAAAGTTTTTCCAGGATGAGGGAATCATATTTGCAAAGCAAGATCCAGTAGCACTGGCTAAATCTGGGGAATAGTAATATAGTAATTGAGGCTGCAGTATCTATTCCTATGGGTTGGGGGAGACAGTAAAAATTGTGGGAATTATGGGGAGTGAGACTGGATTCTTAGGCTGGTCTATATGCTAAGAGGTCCTATATCTCCAAAGGAGCTTGAGCTTTATCTTTTGGACAGTAGAGAGTCAGCAGACTTTACCAGAACTTCCCCTGATAATCTAGGGGTTAACAGGA
Source organism: Kogia breviceps (assembly GCF_026419965.1). Lineage (NCBI taxonomy): Eukaryota > Metazoa > Chordata > Mammalia > Artiodactyla > Physeteridae > Kogia > Kogia breviceps. Next base: position 5,147 of record NW_026711917.1, read on the forward strand.
AGTGGTGTGAAAGACAACAGCAAATGTTATGGAGCTCAGTGGTTCTCAAACTCTTGTGTAATTCAGAATCACTTGGAAAGCTAATAAAAGTTGGGGAGGACCAGGCTTGTTGAAGTAGAATAGGGCCCAGACCTCTGGATTTTTGCCAGGGTCTCCAGGTGATTCTGATAGATGTCAAAGTTTGAGAAGCACTGATGTGATGCATATGTAACAGCCATGTGTGACACACTTTTAGTAGCATTCCAAGAAACTTCTTTTACAGGAAGATTATAATAAGAGGAAAATTTAAATATTTAACTATTTTAAAAATAACATCCAAGTAAATGCCCTTTATAATTTCTTGGGTCCTGCTTTCCCCATCTGTCTTTCTATATACTTATGAGTTATAATGTAAACCCTCTGTGTAATTTACTTCTACCTTCCTCATAGTCTTGTTATGGTGGCTAAAAACGTTAATATATATGTCCTTAGAATTGTGCCTGGCACATAGTAAGGGTCTATACATTTCAGCAATTAATATCATATCTCACTTTTATGGCTACCATCATGAAAATATCTCAAATTCATTTTCTGTAAACATCGCCCCTTGATACAAATCTTTCTCAAACTAATTTTCTGAGAATCTTGAATTTTTCATGTCCCGTCTCTCACCTTCAGGATCCATTCTAGTTTTTTTGTTTGTTTGTTTTGCTTTTTTTTTTTTTCCTGGCGGCTTCTATCAGTTCTGCCCAATGTAAATCTTAGAAGCCCCTCTGGCTCTTCCTAAACTTCTAGCTTCAATACCCTCATTAACAACCATGTAAGGCCTAGATTGAGATTTGCCTGAGCTTCAAAGACTCTCTTAAAGAAGAGAATTTAAAAAGTTATAATTGAATCTTTCTTTTTTCTTTTTACCTAAAGTTATACCAAAAGAGTCTTTGTCATCGAGCACTTCACCCAGTTAGATTTCTTTTTTGGACAAATTTTCTGGCCACTCACATTCTTTATGGTGGTCCTTAAAGACCTACTCCCATTATGTAGTTCCATTTTAAGGCTTCTTTGGCATGAGCCTGAACTTTTATTTTTTAAATAAAAAATTAATTAAGTAAGTAAATAAGGCTGTGCTGGTCTTACTTGTGGCATGCGCGATCTTTTAGTGGCTGGATGCAGACTTCTTAGTTGCAGCATGCATGCAGATCTAGTTCCGCAACCAGGGATCGAACCCCAGCCCCCTGCATTGAGAGCACGGAGTCTTACCTACTCGACCACCAGGGAATTCCTGAGCCTGAACTTTTAATATTGCCCATGTTGATACTGATGTTTGGTCATTAGTGATGATGATGATAATGGTAATAATTATTAATATATACTGGGTACTTATTTTATGCAAAACACTATGTTAATCCCTTTATATATACTAAACATGCAAAGAACATGATATTATCCTGAAACCCCTTTCAAAGATTACTTACTCGATCCTTACAGCTGTTTAATGAGATAGATTCTAATTTGTCCCAGTTTGGTAAAAGAGGACAGGTAAACCTAACGAGTAAGCAGAGGGGACAGGACTCAAACCTAGATCTGGGCTCCAACCTACCAATCTTGACTGCATCTCACATTCTCTACACTCCTGCTACTGCTCCTCACTGTTAGAGAGCAGGGATTATTTCCCATCAGCAGAACAGAATGGATATTCTCCCTCAGAATGGATATTTTCAAAAGCCCTGGTATCCCAATTTTTATTAAACTGTAAGGATTAAAATCACCATTTGGAAATACTCTGGAAATGCTTACTTGGTGCTGCATGTGACACAGAGTAACTGCTCACGAGTGTTTATTAACTGGCAGACAATTAACTTGTTCCATGCCATAGAGAATTCTCTCCCCCCAAAACTTTGGGTCTGGAATAGTGGAATGAGTGTAGCCCTTGCAGTCATACAGACATGAATTTAGAATCCAAGCCACCTCTACCATTCACTACTGGAATGGTCACAGGCAAATGGTACCTTGATTAATTTATTTCTCGCCTGTGAAACACAGAAATGCTAATAATGCCTGCCTTATAAGGATTGTTGTGAGTTATAAAAGAGTCTAGCCTGGTGCCCGGCAAGGAGGGGGTGCTTAGTCATTAGTGAATTGTTAAGATTCTGGAATCTGGAGCCAAAGTGCCTGGGCTGAAATACAGGTTCTACCACTTACTGGCTATGTGATCTTAGGAAAGCTTTTTAATCACTTCTATGTTTCCTATTATTGTAAGTGGATACATTGTTTCTATTATTGGAATCAATAATAGTATCCAACTTACAGAATTTGTAAAGCATTTGGAACAGTATCAGGTATATGGCAAGAACTTCTATGATAGACTTTTATCAATCAGTCAATCAATCATTGATAAATAAATCAATGTTAGATTGTTTTTGACATTTTATTGTGCTGGGCTATTAGACATTCAAGTGACACTGCACTAGTGTCTTAATAAACAGCACTCTTTAATATCTCTGGCCAGAATGAATGAAACCCAGGGAACTCTTCATAAGAGATTAAATTGCCCTTTCTATGTTTTTTCATTCTAGCTTTTATTTTGGTGTAGTGATGGTGTCAGTTCAAAAGTTTCTTTTCTGTTCCTTTATTATTGGGCGTTACACATTTAGACTTGTTATAGCCAACTGGTGGATCAAAACTTTAATCACTGTGAAGTACCTTTTACATCTCTATGAATGATTTTTACCTTAAAATCAATTTTGTCTCTGTTAGTATAACCGTACTAGTTTTCTTTTGGTTGCCATTTGCATGCCATAAACTTTCCATTCTTTTATTTTTAACTTATTTGTCTTTTTAATGTTTTAGAAATATCTCTTATAAGTAGCATACTGTTAAGTCTGACAATAACTGACTTTTAGGTAGAGTATATGTATTTTCTCCATTTACATTTATTGTAATTTGTGGTATATTGGGACTTAATCATCTGATTTGGCACGTTCTATTTCTCTTGCCTGTTCAATGGTTGCTCTCCTCTCCTCTTGCCTTCTTTTGGATTGAGGAATTGTTACTATTTTATTTTTTTCCCTAGATTACTTTTACTCTTCTTTTAGAGGTATAATATAGATTGCTGTTTTCATCCTTTACTTATCAAAGTCTAATGTTAAATTTTACTTTTACCTTCTTCCCAGACAAGGCATGCACTTTAGAACTTGTTGACTTTACTTCTTCAACTATGTGCTGTTATTGAATTTTAAATTCTATCTATATTTTAACCTCATGAGACATAATTGTTGTTTTCCAATGAATATTTATTTATATTTAACCATGTATTTATGTATTTCATTCTTCTTCATTCTCTCTTACATCTTTTCACATTCATCTGGGATAATTTTTCTTCTGCCTGAAAAACAAACACTCTTTGGTGTTTCTTTCAGTATATATTTGCTGGGGATAAAGTCTTTCAGTTTTTGCTTTTCTGAAAATGGCTTCTTTACCTTCACTACTAAAGGTTATTTTCACTAGGTGGAGAATTTTAAGGTGGCAACTATTTTTTTTAGTACTTTGAAGGCATCTTCCATTGTCTTCTGGATTTCCCCTGTCTTTTCTGTTGAGCAGTTAGCATAAAGTCATTTGAAGATGATCTGTTTCTTTACTGTTGCTGTTCTTGAGACTTTTTCTTTATTTTTCTGTTATTTTAATATGACGTACCTAGGTGTGAATTTCTTTCATTTTTTTTTCAAAGGGGATTATTTGGATTCTTGTATCTGTGGATTGATGTATTTAACTGTTTTAGGAAGCTTAGCCATCATCTTTTCAAATATTGATTCTAGTCTATTTTCTTTATCCTTTTCTCATGGTCCTACAATTAATTATAAGATATAACTTTTCATGATGTCTTCTCTCTTTATTCCCTCTTCCATATTTTCATGTTTTTTCTCAGTGCTTCCTTATGAATATTCTGGCATATCTTCCAGTTAATAAATTCTCACTTCACCAGTGTCTCATCTGTTTTTAAACCCATTCACAAAGATTTTAATTTCAGTTGTTGTATTGTGCAATGTTAAAATTTCTATTTGATTTTCTTTCAAGATTATGCCATTTTTATGGTTTTTAATTCTTTGCTTAAAATTTGAATTTAATCTTTTATTTATTTGATGAGAATAGTTATTTTAAAATCTATATCTGATCATTTAAATGTCTATAGTTTTAGTGCTCCTGTTTTTATGGTCTGTTGATTCTACTTATTCTTGTCCATGCTGTCTTGATCTTCTCATTTGCCAGTTTATTTATTTTTTATTGTTTGCCATTGTATTGGAAAAATTGTTTGTAAAAAATTTAAGGCCTGTGATGGTATCTTCCTTCAGAGAAGACTCTATTTACTTCTGCCAAAGTGCCTGGGTGAAGTAGCAATATGAATATTTAGTAATTGTTTTTCTTGGAGCCATACAAATGACTGAAAGTTGGATTACAGTTTGTGGACTACAGTTTCTGACTCACTCCATTCCCTTTAGAGTTTCTAAAGTGAACTGTGGGGCTTTACTAGGGCTCCACCCCTTCATGGATTCTGTCTTCCAACTTGAGGTTCTCAAAAGTACTGCTTAGGGCTTCCCTGGTGTTGCAGTGGTTGAGAGTCCGCCTGCTGATGCAGGGGACACGGGTTCGTGCCCCGGTCCAGGAAGATCCCACATGCCGTGGAGCAGCTGGGCCTGTGAGCCATGGCCGCTGAGCCTGCGCGTCCGGAGCCTGTGCTCCTCAACGGGAGAGGCCACAACAGTGAGAGGCCTGGGTACAGGAAAAAAAAAAAAGTACTGCTTGACCTCTCACCTATGTCTTCTGGAAATGGCAAATGCTCACAAAATGACAAAAACCACAAAGATGGGCTTACTTTTTAAGATATATCTGTCATAGATCTTGGCTATGTAATTCTTCACTGTAATGTTACACTCCATGCATTCAAGTAGATAATTTTATACATTTTATGTTTTAGCAAATTTTTCTAATGGGCCTAAGTGGGAGATTTGATCTGATTCAACTACCATTACTGGATGTGAAAGTTCAGTTTTCCTTTCTTTTCTTTTCTAAAACATTTTTAATAGGAAGACAATTCTTAAAACAGTGTGGAGGACAGATTAGAGGAGAGAAGGGACATATAGTTCTCACCAAATTAGTTCCAAAGTGGATGTGCCAATCGACACTTCCATTATTAGTATTACATGAGAGTTCCAGTTGTTCCATGACTATGTTTCTTTATCCCTGTTTGCCTGGCGAGGAATTGTTTGTAAGACAATGAATTCTATCTCCATTATAGAGTTGTATCTCTCATGTGTGGGTGGGAAGGTATGTGGCCAGGTGGGATGGGCAAGTAGCTCTTTTTTTTTTTGAACATGAAGCCTTCCTGTTTATTTTAGCAGCTATAAGGATACTGGCCACTTTTCTGGCCTTAATGGCCAATCAAAATGTATCTTTAGTTAGAACTCCCTCTTCAGAGTTTATTTAGAACATTATCTTGGGGACAAATGGAATTAGATGCAAATATTCTGCTTTTCAGTAATTACCTGGTAGAATCTCCACAGCGCTTTCCTTTCCTAAGCCCCAGACCCTCATATCTCTGATCTTTGCATCATTTCTATAGTCTGCTGGGAGAATTCCTTGTTTGAAATGTCCGTGTCTCTTTTTTGAGGTGTGGGTTTCTGGCAATGCTGGATTTCCCCATCAATTTATTCTCATCTATTATATATTTTCCAGGAATCCCTTATTGCTTTTCCTGGCATTCTTCCTGCTTTTCCAGTGTTTTTTAAATGAAATATTTGTTAATATTATTTCATTTTGAGGGAGAGATAAAATTTGTGTACTTTGCCACCTTGCTCAGAAATGCCATAAATTTCTAATATCATCATTGATATACTTTAAAATAACTACTTTCATAAATATATTTCAAAAATATTTCATATTGTCCCCAAGCAAATAATATACTCTTCCAAGAAGACTGAGAAAGAATAATTACTTGGATTTACATTTCCAATCCCCTTTCTTTTTTTCATTGTTTTATCTTGATAGTCTGAAATCCATCTGAAATTCAATGTTTGAATCTCATATTAACAAACCTGTGTCATCTAATAAAATAATGTTTATCTTTAGCTTTCTTCATTTTCAAATTTATTTATCTTTAAAAAATATTTTACATCTTTTAACTCCAATGGTTTCTTGTTTTGATCATTTTATCCATAAGAACTTTGTTGAAAAATTGTTCCAGGTTTTGAAATATTCTTCTTTTGTTTTGAATGGAAAAGTGTCTTCCTGCTTACTCTTTTGTGGTGTGAACTCTGTCCCTTTCAAATTTTTCTAAATTTTTCTTCAAACTTAAAAAAAAAAGAAAATCTGTAGTATTAGGGCAAAGGAAAAAAAAATCATTCTTATTGTCCCTAATGTAAATATTGTGGATTATTTCCTTTTTGATATATTGTTAAAGTCCTAGCACAGGACTAGCAAGGGTGGGCTAGCAAGGGCTCAGGGATTCACTGAAAGCAGTTGTTTATAGTCATTGTATTAGACACTGGAGATACAGTGGTAAATAAGACAGACATACCTGCCTTTATAAAGCCTACTCATGGAGAAGGAGAAAATCACATAAATGATAATAGTTACATATGATGAGTTTTATGACAAGGTAATTACTGGGATTTATCAAAATATACTATAGCATTTCCTATCTTAACTAGAGATGAGGGACATTATGATATCCCTACCAGACTGTGACTTACAGATCAGCCATATTGTCTGAATCTAATACATTAATTATAGATTGACTCTTCTGTTTTTTCTATTTTATCAGATATTTTTCATAATTCTTATTTGTGTATTTTAGTTCTGTCCTTCTTACACCTATATAACCACTATAGGGATACCAGGGCACAGGACACACATGCCCTGTTTTCTCAGAGTATTTGGTTGTAGAATATAAAATTTACAAAAATGTATTTTAAGAGAAAGAATTTGATTTCAAAGAGAGTTCTTCCTTGCAAAGGGCTTGGGGAATACATTCACTGTCCACTGTAATTATCAGAAGAAAAATATGAGAAGCACCAATTCGAGTATCCTGTGTTACTTCTTAGTACCAAGTGTCATCTTTACTTTTCATCTAATCTATTCTACTCTGCTTAAATCTAGTCTTTAATTTCATATGAATTCTGCTTCTCTCATATATAAATATTTTAAATTAAATATCAAATTGTGATGACTCCCGTCAAGTCAGTAGTGCTGGAATGTATAAGGTGGAGGTTGTTGACATTAACTTTTGTGTTTTTTTGTTTTATTTTTTTTCCAGTTTTATTGAGATATAATTGCCATACAGCACTGTAATTTTAAGGTATACAGCATAATGATTTGACTTACATACATCATGAAATGATTACCACAATAAGTTTAGTGAACATTCATCATCTTATATAAATGCAATAGTTGAAAAGTAGAAAAAACATATTTTTTCCTTGTGATGAAACCACTTAGGATTTACTCTCTTAACAACTTTCTTATATAACGTACAGCAGTTTTAATTATGTTTATCATGTTGTTCATTGCATCCCTAGTACTTACTTATCTTATAATTGGAAGTTTGTACCTTTTGACTACCTTCATCCAGTTCCTTCTCCCCCCATTCCTTGCCTGTCTTACCCATGGATCTGATCTCTTTCTATGAGTTTGTTTGTTGTTTGTTTTTGAAGTATAATTGACCTACAACACTATGTCAATTCTTGGTTAACAGCACAGTGATTGGTTATTTCTATACATCCCAAAATGATCACGAGTATAAATCTAGTTGTCATCTCTCACCATAAAAGATAATATATAATTATTGACTATATTCCCCACACTGTGCATTTCATACCTGTGACTCATTTATTTTGTAACTGAAATTTTGTATCTCTTAATCTCCCTCACGTATTTCTTTCCTCCCACCACCCCTCTCCCCTCAGGCAACCACTTGTTTATTCTCTGTGTCTGTATCTCTGTTTCTGTTCAGTTATGTTCATTCACTTGTTTTGGTTTTTAGATTCCATATTCAAATGAAGTAATATAGTATTTGTCTTTCTCTGTCTGACTTATTTCAGTTAGCATAATACCCTCTAGGTCCATTCATGTTGTCGCAAATGTCAAGATTTCAGTTTTTTAAAATTGTGGCTGAGTGATATTCCATTGTATATATGTATATACCACATCCATTTATCCGTTGAAGGGCACTTAGGTTGCTTCCATATCTTGGCTATTGCAAATGATGCTGCAATGAACATAGGGGTGCATATAACTTTTCAAATTAGTGTTTTTGTTTTCTTTGGATTAAATACCCAGAAGTGAAATTGCTGGATTGTATGGTGGTTCTATTTTTAATTTTTTGAGGAATCTCTATACTGTCTCCTCAGGCAAAGGAAACAAAAGTAAAAATAAACTAATGGGACTGCATCAAACTAAAAACTATTCTGCAGTGAAGGAAAGTATCAACCAAACAAAAAGGCCACCTACTGAATGGGAGAAGATATTTGCAAACATTATATCTGACAAGGAGTTAATATTCAACATATTCAAAGAACCCATACAACTCAACATCAAAAAAGCAAATGACCAAATTAAAAAATGGGTAGAGGACCTGAATAAACATTTTTCCAAAGAAGACAAACAGATGGCTAACAGGTGCATGAAAAGATGCTCAAAAGCACTAATCATCAGGGAAATGCACATCAAAATCACAGTGGGATATAACCTCATACTTGTCAGAATGGCTGTTATCAAAAAGCCAACAAGTAACAAGTGCTGGTGAGAATGTGGAGAAAAGGGAACCCTTGTGTGCTGTTGGTAGGAATGTAAATTGGTGCAACCACTATGGAAAGCAGTATGGAGATAACTCTTAAGTGGTTTTATTGTTCAGTCTGATTCTTGACTTGCTAAGGATGAAGTATAATGACTAGGATAGTGTAGTGAGGGCTGGTTTTTATAGGATCCTAATGACTTTTTTTTTTTCTAGCAACTATATGGCAAATACTAAGTTCTAGTATTCAGTAATTTCAAACCTCAACCTTGTACTAATGGAGTCAAGGCTGGTTTTAGAGTTTCTTCTTTGGTATTAGGTTTTTCATTTCTGTTTCTATCTCAAGATAGCCTGGGAATATTGTTCAAGTGTGGGTTTCTGAGTCCATTTGCCTTCATAAGAGCCATAGGAGGCTTCCCCACAGAAGATTGGGGTACTCCAGATTGGAGGACTAACCCAGTTTTTTTTTTTTTTTTTAACTTTTAATTAAACTAACCTAGGTTTTTTATTAGGGCAGAGATCAAGATTTTGAGGACCTTGAAACTCGGAGATAGCTTGTGCTCTTGGTGGAATGGTAAGGGAGTTTAGTTCAGGTGTTGAGAAGAATAATCAGTCATGCAAACAGAAGGCTTTGGAAGGAGATGGTTTGATTCAACATCCTCCTGTTAGAGGTAAAGATATTTCTAGGCTCAGCAAGTTTGAGATATTTGTTCAAAGTCGAGGGACTTATTATTCAAGGAAACTAAGTTGATGACAGACCTAAAATTAGGCTCCAGGTATTCTGAGTCCTAGGATGGTTTTTGTACATTTAAAACTGCACTGCTACATAAAGTCTCTGGAGAACTTGCCAGAACATTCTGGTAACTGGTTTCTTGGCACCACAGTATTCAGCCACTAGAATTAGATTTGATTTCTTCTCTACCCATCTGCATTAAACTTTTCCCTATACCTTTCCCTCATGTCCCTCGGAGTTTCTACAGATAGTTAAAAACAAAATTTGAACTTAACCTGAGAGACAGACAGACAGACAGACAGGAGGGAAACAAGCACCCATGACTGCTTAATTCTATTTTTTCATTAAAAGTTCTTTTTCAAGTATTGTTAATGGGCAAGGTAAATTTTTTTACTCAAGATGTTAATATTATTTAGTCTTTGTTTAAACTTGGAATTCTGTAAAAAATTCTACATATTTCATGATTCATTTTATTCTACATCTACTGTAATTTGAGATTTTTTTTTTTTTTTTTTTTTTTTTTGCGGTACGCGGGCCTCTCACTGTTGTGGCCTCTCCCGTTGCGGAGCACAGGCTCCAGACGCTTAGGCCCGGCGGCCATGGCTCACGGGCCCAGCCGCTCCGCGGTACATGGGATCTTCCCGGACCGGGGCACGAACCCGTGTCCCCTGCATCGGCAGGCGGACTCCCAACCACTGCGCCACCAGGGAAGCCCCCTGTAATTTGAGATTTAAAATTTTTCTTTATTATAAATGGTGACTGAATGATTTTGCAGAAATTATTCTTTTAAACTTCTTCCTAGATGTAAAAGAAAAAAAAAAAACCTAAAACCAACTTATTTCACTATGAATCTTCAGTCTTTTGGTATGATTTCCTTTATTTGTAAATAACCTCTCATTAAATATTATTATTTCAATGTTATAGTTGAATAGTTTTATTTTAAAGGAATTTATTATCTAGTTGGCTAGTGAGTTCTAAAATAATATTGGGAACATACATAATTCTTATTCTTCTTAAACCTCTGCTTGGTATTATCTTGAAAATAATATTAATTTGAATTGTATGAAAAAATAAACCAATCAAGAATATTTACTTATCACTGAAGAAAATAAAACATAAATTTACTCCAACAATTTTTTATTAAGCACCGTTATTCACAGCCCTGGAGTGTGTGGGGGTATGGAAAAGAAATGTAAGGCACATTATCCATTCTAAATTTTAAAAAGTGATACACACATACACACACACAAGCAACGTTTTCTGGCTTTCTCATTCAAGTAGTAGCCCCGGTAGCCCATACAATTTCTAATCATATTGGATTTTGTACATCTGCTTTAATATACTATATTATAGTAAACTTCATGCCTTTCCTGATAATGTTCTTTCTCTCTGTCTAGAATGTTACTCCTCTCTTTGTCTCTTGATTTACCTGCTTGTTTGCCTACTTATCTGTAAAGATTCAATTGAAAGGTCACTTCTTCTATGGCAGTCCTCCCCAGTACCTCCTTCCCTTAATGCACTATTAAAAATAGTTCTTTTCTCTATGCTCCTTCTGTACTGTGTACTTATACCTTTTTTTAGAGCTAAAGAATACCTGATTGCTCTAAAAATCATCAACAACAACAAAATAAGAGCTGTGTGTCTGTGATCATTTATGGTCTCCATTAGGTGAGTGTTAGGTAATTTCCTATATGGAAAAAATTTATTTGTCAAAATCTATAGGGAAGAATATTAAAAAACTCATTGAAAAACTGTTCCAGAATTAAATTCTTGGAGGTATAATGTGTTCACCACACTTTAAAAAAAAAGTAGCAGTCTCCTTTTTCTTGACTGTGAACTTCTTAAGAGCAGGGACTATATCTCATTCATTTTTGTGTTTTCCCTGCTTAGAAATGTGTCTTTTACATCAAGAGACTCAAGTATTGTTTGTTGACTGAAAGGACAAGCATCCAGGGATTGTGGTATATAATGTACATTCATTCTGCTTGCTCAGTGTGTTGCATATTTTCCATTTGCCCCTCCAAATTCATTCTCTGCCCTTACCTACCCTACTGTGTGCCCTGGGCCTGACTTTTAAGGCTTATATCAATGGGCTCCTATTCCCTCTGGCTCTTGTTTGAGTTGAGTCAATGAGGAGTCCTGGGAGGAGATTGGAGGGAGAGAGGGTTTATTTTTTTGCTCCTTTCAAGGTGGTTTCTCCTACAGGACTCTGCTTTTTGGTTTTAGTAACTGCTCTTTTTCCTTATCCCTTTGGACAGCTCTTCTAAGTTACTAGACTATCTCTTGTGGCTTCTCTATACCCCATTTATACCTTTGTAATTTGTGCCTTCAAAAATAAATTTTCTTGAATTATCCTAATTTGAGTGTTCCATTTGTTTCCTGTTGGTACTCTAACTGATAAATCCAGCAACCATTCTTCTGCCTTTTCCTTGGATGAAAAATCCTCTTTTCCTTTCAAAAATACCTTTCTTCCATGTATAGCTCATGGAGCTGATCTCACCCATTGTCCCAGGGAATGGCCTATGACTCAGACTTGCCAGAATATCCATCCCTTTAGCTTGACTTATTGGTTTATTGATGGGCTCAGGACCAAAATAATTTCTCCTCTTGCTATTTTTTCTAGCACAACTGGGAAGGAGGCATCCTCTCCTAAAATTATGTAAGCCAGGGGTATTTAAGAGCCATCTTTGCTTTCATGTGGAGGGAGAGTCTTCATAAAATGAAGCCAATGTAAAGGAGTTCTGGAAGAGGAAAAAATTTAGCCCAGTTTGAGTTGAGCCTCTGTTATTTGCAACTAAAAAATATCAGTTAGTATATGGGATCATTAATATCCACAAACAATGGTTTTGTGTTAGGAACTGGGTAAAGGAAGATGACTATATATGAGGGGTGTGTTGTGCTAATTTATGACAATAGCATCTAGAAAGCAAAGGTCATTTTGTTTCTGTATATGTCTACATATCTCTTAACTTGTGGATGTAAAAATTTAAATATTAATGATTCTAATTCTAGGGGATTATAAGAAATTTATCTGCATAATATTAAGAAGCTCTTCTATTTAAACAAATTTTCTAAACCTTATAGAATGAATCTTTTCTACACTTTTTCTTATATATTTTGGGTTTTCAGTAAATGTCTTATTTCCCAACCTATATTTGTAAGCCTAGTTTTTATATTCCTCCATAGGCCAATGTTTTCCAAATAAAGATTGCTAGGGTTAACTTTAGTTTGAAGGAATCCATCAAATTGATTTCACTTGTGGTCTAAGTTTTATTTTCACTTGAATCTCTAGAGCAGGAAACCTATCAGTTGCACGAACTCATCTCTTAGTAAGAATTTTGAACGGAGCAGAGAGCAAATTGCAAAGGCAAATAGAATATATTGTTGAAAAATGTCCTGTTTCTGACTGCATCTCAAAATAAGTTAAACGTGATAATTTCCTCAAATAGGCATTTAAAGTAAGTAGTTTATCTAAGAGATGTATATCCTAAGACTGCAGCCAGTTAGGTGTGTCTTAGAATTCAAAAGTCATTTTGAATGGTTGCATTTCATTCAAATGAGTCTAAACATTCAAACCATGCTTCTTTTTTCAAAGGAGATGAAAAGGAAACAACAACAACAACAACAACAGTGTGCTCATTTTTAAGGGTTTGGGATGAAGGGATTGCTTCTTGGTCTATTTAAATCTAAGTGTTACAAATCTCTATCTGTAAGTGTCAAGTTATTTTTCAGGAAAGCTTTGAATTCTTTCAAAGAACACTGACAGTTGAGATTCTTTTCCCTGAAGGTTGATTATTTGGACCTCAGTTTTCAGTTTTTCTAAAAGGAAAATACTGCTGAAACAGTATGTCTCAGTCCAGGATAAAGAACCAAATAACTTCTGATTTGGTGGTTAAAATCCGGAAACACCTGCTAATGAGTCTGAATCCGGATTATTCACACCTTCCTCTGAGTCTCAGAGATACGCTTGTAACCTCACTTCAAAACTCCCACTCTCTACTAAAAAAAAAACAAACAAATGTATATAACAAAACAGAAACAGACTCACGATATAGAGAACAAACTAGTGGTTACCAGTGGGGAGAGGGAAAGGGATAGGGGCAAGATAGGATTAAGGGATTAAGAGATACAAGCTGCTATGTATAACATAAATAAGAACAAGTATATGTTGCACAGCACAGGGATATATAGCCATTATTTTGTAATAACATTAAATGGAGTATAATCTATAAAAATATTGAATCTCTATGTTGTACACCTAAACTAATATAATATTGTAAATCCACTACACTTAAATAAAATAATTCAAAAAGAGAAAATCAAAAGAAGAGTATTTTGTGACATAAAAATTATATGAAATTCAAATTTCAGTGTCCATGAATAAAATTGTATTGAAACATAAAGAAAACTTCCCACCCTCTAATTTAGTAGGTTTTTTACTTTTTTGTTTGCACTAGCCTGAGTTAAATGTGTTGCTTGAAACTAAATGAAGTTCTTGAAGTGGTTGCACTCTTTATATAAGATGCAGTGGAAGATGCCTACCCCCAGTGAAAGCACAAATTTCATCACTGTACTCCAAAAATATTTCTAAGTCTTTCAAAAGAGATTAAAATAAATTTTAGTGAAAAACTGAGTGACTGCTATCAGCAGTTGTTATGCCTGCTTTTGTATGTAATAGTTCATTTGGATGTATATTCATTTTTCTAGGGCTGCTTTAACAAATTACCACAAACTAGGTGGCTTAAAACAACAAAAATTTATTCTCTGACAGTTCTGGATACCAAAATTCTGAAATCAAGATGTTGGCAAGATTTCACTTCCTTCTGAAGGCTCCGAGGGAAAATCTGTTCCATGCCTCTTTCCTAGCTTCTGGTGACTGCTGGCAATTCTTTGCCTTCCTTGGCTAGTAGCTGCATAACTCCACTCTGCCTTAATCTTCGCATGGCTTTCGCCTCTGTGTCTCTGTGTCTTCTCTATTTCTGTCTCTTATAACAACACTTGTATTAGATTTTGGACCCACCGTGAATCCAGGATGATTTAATCTAGAGATTCTTAATTTAGTCACATCTGCTATTTTCAAATAAGGTCACATTCACAGGTACCAGGGGTTAGGACAAGGATATATCCTTTTGGGATCGCTGTTCAACCTATTAGAGTCCTTCAATAACCTGTGATATGAGTGACAATGTTATCATTCCCATTTCACACATGAGTAAGTCGAGGCTGAAATCACATAGCCAGCAGAGTGGAAAGCAGGACACCAGCCAAAACCTCATTGTATGACCAATGTTTTCTTCTGTGTCACAGCCTCTCTTGACACAGTGCTTTTGCTGACATAATCATCTCATCTTTTAAAAAGATAACACATATTTAAACATTGTTTATAGATTTGACAAAGTTGCATATTTTATCAGCATCACTTAATTCTTCAATATAAAGTGATTCTTGTTAGCAAATTATTCCTAACAAGATTCCTCAGCTTTTCAGAAAGAAAGGGAAATTAAGAGAGAAACCCAAATATGTTTTTCCTCATTATCTTTAGCTCTTTTTCTTTTTTTCTCATGAATCTAACTTTCCATTTATGCTGTTCTCCTTCTGCTCATTCTCATCCTATTTCCTGATTCCTGGGGTTCAGACAGTGATGAGCACTCTTGAAGAAGCCCAGGGAAGGCGTTTTTTAGTCTACAATCCACTTTTATTGGCACTCTGGGTAAATAATCAAGGCTGCACCTATCCTATTATAGACAAAGGAGTAGGGCCATGATGCATGTTAGGTTTTTGGTTTTTAAGAGCATCTATTTTATAGATGCATCCTATTGAGGGCAGACCACAGAGAGCCAAGGTAACATGTGAATAAATTTGCTGCAAGGTATGACATGTGGCAGTAATTTGCCTGAGTGACCTAAGAAATCTTGACTATTCTTCTCATGTTTTTTAAATATTTGGAATATTCTACAATCCCATGAAACTCAAAAATTTCAATTTTCATTGAGTCAGTTTAGCAATTGAGAATATATAGGAAGGATGTAACAAATGTTTGGTTTTCTAAAACCAATTCTTGATTAAAATATACTTTACATTACTGTATTACTGAGCATTTGCCTTACATTAATCTGATTTCATTGCTCAAAAGGGATTAAAAAGTAACCAATATGCCTTTAAAAAATAAGACTGATCTTTATAAAAAGTCTGAGCACATTTTTTTTTCAAATGTAAATATCTGCTCCCATCTACATTCTACCTTCACAAAAAGAATTTCTTCACAAAAAGAATTTTTTCTGTGAAGTCTGTCTACATTCTCCAAGAAATCCTGAATCCTAGACCTTCTTTGACTTCCTCCTGTCCTCAAATTTGATGAGCGTTTGGTTTGTACCCTACAATTTAATTTTTTAAAATTACTTGCATGCACATTATAAATTTGAGTGCTTATCTTATGCCTTATCTTGCCACTGGAATGTAAATTCCAGAACCTGGTACTTACCCTGATAACTGTGAGTAACTAGCTGAACATGCCCAAATATTGAGCTATGACTAATGCCAAGTAAGTCTACATTTATTGTAATCCTAGAGCTGACAGAAGTCAAATTTCCTGTTATATTACATTACACTTAACATTATCAAGGGTTACTGTGTACCCAGCACTGCTCCAAATGCCATCTATGTATTCACATCCGTTTATGGAAAGACTGATTTGTTGGGAAGCCAGAGCAGCATTTGCCATTATCTTGAGGCATATAATTTTCATCAAAGTTTGGGTTGAAATCCCTTTCTGGAGAATATTATTGCTATTATGCAAAAGTCAGGGCCAACTTGACTTCCATCTTCACATTCCTTTTCCACTCTGTCCCTTTTCAATGTTTTCAAGAACTCACACTTGTTGTCAGTGCCCATTCAAATCAGTTTGGATAGATGAGGCTATTGATTAATTTTGTCAACAAGTGAAGAAGGATTTGAGTGATATATTCTTTTACTATTTTTTTTGCACTAACATTCGTGGCAGTTGATTTGAGAGTGTTAAATTGCCAATTATCATAGGTGGATTTAGGAGTGAAAGAAGTTCCAACTTCAGTTTCTTTAGTTTGCTTTTCCCCGGTGAATTTTACAGGAGGAGCAGCATGTTTAAGGGACTAAGCCATCATACCATTTGGCACAGTCTTGTCCTTAACTTACTGTGACTAAAAATTTCCTACTCCTGGGAATCCAGATAATCTGCCAGTATTTTATATTATCTTCCTCAATGACCAGCATTCTTAATACACTAGATATAGGTTTGGAGACTGTTCTAAGAAAGAAGTTGTAGTAGACTTTTTGTTTTTGATTGGGTATCCATGTGTTTGGGCATGTAGGCACACCATATACCTGCAGCAAAAGACTGATTCTGATTTAGTTATCTCTCATATTCAGGAGTTAAAGATAAAAAATTTTCAGCCTCAAATGTGTCTACATTCTCCCTTGCATTTCCCTACCCCCAGTTTCACTGTCAGGGACATTAGTTCTATGGATCCTGGGAAAGCACTGCTACAAGACCAGGAACTTCCACCATAGTATCTGTTATGGGCTGAATGTTGTGTTCCCCCCAAATTCATATTGTATTTGGAGGTGGGGCCTTAGGGATGTGATTAAGTGTAGGTGAGGTCATGAGGGGTGGATCTCTGTGATGGGATTAGTTCCTTTATAAGAGAGAGCATAGATCTTGCTCCACCCCCCCATCCCCCACCTCCCTCCCATGGCCATGGGAGGATGTAGCAAGAAGACAGCTATATGTAAGGCAAGAAGAGAGCTCTGACCAGGAATGTGACTATACTAGCACCTTGATCTTGGTACTTCCCAGCCTCCAGAACTGTGAGAAATTAATGTCTGTTGTTTAAGCCACCCAAGTCCATGGTGTCTTGTTATAGCATCCTGAGCAGACTAAGACAGTTTCCATTTTGATGATTTATGCTTTCAATACCATTTGTTCTTTGCATACTCTATCCAATTTTTCTTGCCTTACAGTGTACCTCCATTAGGATGTCCAATACTAGAGTCAAAGCATTTGAAAAATTTTGTCATCTATGATTCAAATCAAAACAATTTTCTGTTGATGAAAAGTTTTCATAATGCTTCTCAGAATTCAATAATGATAATTTTTTTGGTGGTAGAGAAGAAAAAATTAACCCAGGCTAGAACTATGCCATTTTGGGTGAAGTCTCTCTGGCTCTTTAAAAACAGATTTCAATACTCTTGGTAAGTCCAAAACCTAACCGGACTGCACAGAAAGGTGTTAGATTTTTTCTTTGAAACTTTTGTGTTTTCCAGTTTGTTTTTAAATATTTTGTTTCCTTTGAAACAGGTTGTTTTTTGGAGATACTTAACAAATAGCTATTTGACATAGAGTTATTTTGAGTCAGCTACTGTACTTCTGTTAAAAGTGTTTATATGGTAATCTCCCAAATTAGCCTAAGTTCCTTGTATTTAAGGTTATAGTGTCTTCTGAAACCTGTCTCTATATTATTCCGTGTATTTGCAGAAGTGACGTATTTTATACAGATGAAATTATCTTTCAGGAGCTAAAAAGCAAAAATCAAAAGAAAATTGTCATATCTGAAGGAAAGAACACTCGGAATCATCATAGAGGACATGTAGCTATCTTGTAATACCATGATCCTATGAAATGGCAACATCTTAAATAAATATATACTTTTAATGTCTTTATTTAGAAGAATTGTCCCATTGTGACATGGAATAAGCTAACATCAGAAATTTCTATAACTTTTAATAAAGATACAGTTGTCTATCATGAAACTTCAACAATATGTAAACAGCAATTTGAAGCTGTTTACTCAGTACACAGCTCAAAAATATCTAACAGCTCTGGCTGAAAAATATCAACAATAGGGAAGAGGGCAAAAATTCCACTAGCTTAAATACTTCACCACTTATACAACCTGTTTTGAACCTAAATATGGAAGAAATGTCTGGGTCTTTTAAAAAATTTTAAAAATTATAGTATTTTATTATATTTTAATAAACTTCATGTCAAAATTTTCCAAACTTGTTCTTTTAATTTTGCAATATTATTTTAGGAAACTTTAGAGTCAAAATTATTTAAGAACATTATATTCTAAAATGACCACCTCAATACCTGGAACCTTTTGTACAAAACCTAGATGTTCTTCATATCTGAGAAATTCAATCATCTGAGTAATTGACTCCTAGCAGATGTGCTCTGGCCTGGAGGAAGTGCTATGCTTAGTCCCAGAAGGTGGTTTTCAGTGCCATTTTCCCCTCCTCACAACCAGCCTCAGTCCCAAATGGCTCTGACTTGATCCACAATGTTTGGGCTAAGTTTGCAAGAGTCTCTTGAGTTTGGTTTTGAACACAGTGAATTTGAGCTGACTGTAGTATATCCAAGGGAAAATACTAGAAGACTGTGTTAGGCTGGGTCTTCTGAGAAGCAGTCACCAAGAAAGAGTTTGAAGTACAAGAGACAGTAGTGAAAAACCTGTGAAAGATAAATAGGGTGGGAACAGGAATCCACAGGGAACCTACAGATGCAGGTGTGACACCTGTGAAAAGAGATGGGGAAAGGAGGAGGGTTGGGTAAGGAGGGCCTCAGACTAAGTGAAGTTCTGAGCTTGCGTTGGCCAGGCCACCGGGGACCCCAGAGCAGAGATTGTCCATCAGTGTCCTGTGTTGAGCACATATGACCCAGCTCCAGTATGCCCTCTGTGGTTTGGTCATTGATAGGATACAGCCAGCGAGATAAGGCCTTGGTGTGGGTATGAATGCTGTGGTGGATTCTGAAGATGGAGGCTGTCAGCCAACATATACTCCCTGTAGCAGGTTCTTACTTGAAGGAAAATTTGAGCAGCGCTCCTCCATGGCCACGACAAAGATATGGAACTTGGTTTAACGATGTAGGAAGGTTGTTTTCTTAATAGTTGGCAAAGCATTCGTTTTAGGAAGGAAATATTTTGATTTGGAAAAATAATAAGCCAATTGATGTATGGAAGGATGTCTGCAGAAGCCTAAGCAATACAAATGATAGCTAAGATACTCTGAAGAGAAATTTTTAAAATTATTTACTCAACAAATATTTACTGAGCACTTATGATATGTCAGCTATTGTGAAGATAGAACAGCAATCAAAATGGACAACAACCCCTCCCTCAGGAAATTTACATTCTAGTGAGTAGAGAAAGACAGTAAACAAATAAATGAGCAAGTTATATAGATTGTCAGAAGGTATAAGTGCTATGGAGAAAAAACAAAGCAGGGAAGGTTGATGGGTAATTCAGAAGTAAAGGGTTGCTATTATAAAAAATGGTGTCTGGGAAGTTTTCACTGAGCTGAAGGAAGGTGGGGGGATAAGCCTTGTAGATAACTGGGAGAAGAGCATTCTAGGCAGAAGGAAAAAAAGGCTCTGAGGCAGGAGTGTTCCAGAACAGCAAGGAGGAGGCTTCTGTGGTGGGAGCTGGTAAACAAGGCTGAGAGTTACTAGGGTGGCCAGGTCATGTAGGACACATGATAAGGACTTTGGCTTTTCTGCTGAGTGTGATGGGAAGCTATTGAAAGATTCTGAGCAGAGGAGTGGCACAAACTAACCCATTTTCAAAGGATCCCTCTGGCTGCTATGTTGAAAATGGACAGCAGGAAGGCAAAGTAGAAGTAGAGAGACCAGTTAGGAGGCTATTGCAATAATCCAAGTGAGAAAATGGGAGGGCTTTATTTTTTTTCCTGAGATGAAAGGGGCAGAGATGAGTAGAAAGAAAAGGTACAAGGAAAGGGGCTGTATGGAGATAATGACCAATGAAGGTTTCCCATTGTGGAGTGGATAGAGGACATTTTAAGAAGGTGAATGTCAAATATTACCTTTGAAATTGTTGCCATGTTTCTATTTCTGCTTCATATTTAATCAGGCCTATTTAATCCAACCTTTAATTTAATCAAGCCTATTTTACTCACAAATGTATTGTAGGAGTGTGTCTCTGTTTGTCTATCTATCTATCTATCTATCTATCTATCTATCTTTTTTATTCTAGAAAAGGTCTGTGTGTTATAACTGGGTTGGCATATAGAACACAGTATATTCATGGTAGCAGGAGCTTGAAATCAAACATAATCAGGGGAATGGAAACCAGGGAAGTTGGCAGAATTCTTGGGGAAGGCTTTGGGTCTTGAAAGTAGATTAAGGGTTTGAACAAATCTTATCTAGTTGCAAGAAGCTTGAAACTTCCAGCTGACTTCTGACTTAAGGCACGGCTAGAGATTTAAATTTTTGAGCTACCCCTTATAGAAATGATGACTAATAAAGGGACTCTTGGAGGGAAAACACCAGAGAAAAAACTGTCTGTACTTTAGTATTTATTCCAGGTAAAAGAAAAAGATGGTAGATTTAGTAAAGGCAATGAGAGACTGGAGTGATAGATGAGAAGCAATGTTGCATGTTGTGGCAGAGTCTGCTGGTTTCCCACCCAAATCCACATTTCCATTTCATATTTACAGAACCCTAATTTTTATTGTACACCTAAAATACTGTATTTCCTATCCTCCCTATGTACCGAGGCTCGACTCAGTTCTTCCCAGTGAGATGCAAATAGAAGTTGGATGGAAATTTTTGACAGAATGAAAAGGAGCCTTAAAAATGAGCAGATAGCTGGGATGAGCTTTTCCTCCCCTTCCTCTATTTTTATCTCCAGGAAGTTGGAAATATTATGATGGC
>NW_026711918.1:0-26330 GCF_026419965.1 Kogia breviceps
CCCTGTCCCCTCTATTCTGCTGTTGAGCCCATCAAGTTTTTCACTTAGGTGATTATATTTTTCAGTCCTGAAATTTCTATTTTATTCTTTATATCTTCTATTTCTTTGCTAAGAATTTTTTTTTCATTTGTCTCAGGTGTGTTTGCAACTGCTCACTGAAGCATTTTTATGATCACTGCTTTAAAATTCTTGTTAGACAGTTCTAATATCTACGGCATCACAATGTTTACCATCTGTTGATTGTCTTTTCTCATTAAAGCTGAGATTTTACTTGGTATGTTTGTTAAGTGATTTTTATTGAAATGTGATGTCTTGTGTATTTTCTGTGAAACTCTAGATCTTATTTAAATCATCTGTTTTAGCAGGCCTTATTTGAGACTGCTCTGGTAGGATAAAGAGGGAGCTGCTTTGATACTGCTAGGTGAGATGGAAGTCTCGAATCCCCACTCGGCTTTCATTGACACTGGGATTGGGGTGGGAGGCGAGCTTCCCTTTACTGCTGTGTGGAGGTGAGAATTTCAGCTCCCCACTTAGCCTCTGCTGATGCTAATCCAGCTGGGGAGGGGGTACCTCGTTACTCTTCCTCACATGGCCTCGGTTTACACCTGCAGGGGTTATGTGTCATTACTCCTGGGCAGTGGCGAATGTTCTGACTCTCCAGTAGGCCTTTGCTGATGCCACTCCAGTTGGGAAGGGAGCATGACTTGTTACCTCAAGGTGGGGTGCTTGTCCAGCCCAACCATATAATCTCCCATAACACAGTAGGGATAGAGGTTGGAGGCCTCATCCCATTCATTGGAGCAAAAGTTTTGGTTCCCCACTTGGCCTTCTTTGACACCAACCCCTAAATATCTAGACAGTTGAAGAGACAATCACCTTATAAAAAGGCAGCATGCTGGACAACATATGCCTTCTGAAGAAGATTATTGGAAGAAATGAATGAAGAAGTTAATATATGATGAACATATGTAGAGTTAAGGTTAGAAATTATCCAGATGGAACAATAAGAAAACATAAAAAAAGAACCAGATAGAAATATTAGTTATGGAAAATATATAGAATTTGGAAAAAAAATAGATAAAATTAGAACAAGATAATGGGATAAAAAATAGGAGGAATATGGCTAAAAATATTAATGACTTGGAAGGCTACAATTAGGAACATTTCCAGGAAGCATTAAGTAAAGCCAAGAAATATAGAGAGCAGCAGAAGTGGAAATAGTACAACACAATTAAGAATCTTGGAGAGAAAAATGAAAATAAAACTAAGGAAATAATTTTTAAAAGAATGGAGAATTTTCAGGAATTAAGAGAAAATAGGCCTCAGTTTGAAAGAGTTCACATGGAGTCCCAAGAGGAGCAATAAGGAAAAGCTACATCTATACATGTTATAGTCAAAGACAGAAAATCTTAAAGGCTTCCATGGAGAAAATGCAGATCCACCACAAGGTTTGAACCAAAATCAGACAGCTGTGACACATCTCAACATGACTCTTGGATTTGAGTCACTCATTAATGCTTTTTATGCATTCAAGGACAACAGCATAGAATTTAAATGTAAGGACATGATAAAAATGTTCTCAGGCATACAAGGCTTCAAAAGTATGCCACATAAAGACTCACATTGAAAGAAATATTTAAAAGTACTCAGAAACAGAGATATCAAGATGGTGGAGTAGGAAGACACAAAGCTCACCTCCCCCCATGAACACATAAAAAATACATCTACACGTGGAGCAATTCTCACTGAAAACAAACTGGAGACTGGCAGAAAAACTCACACAACTAACACTGCAAGAAAGATCCACATGGAATTGGGTAGGAAGGAAAGAGAAGCAGTTGGGTTGGGACCTGTACCCCTGGGAGGGGACACAGAAGAGGAGGAGGATTATATGGGGTTAGAGATCCTCCCTGGGGAGTGTGCGGATCAGACTACACATTAGGTGCCCCTGGGGTCCAACACTGGGAGGACAAGTCCCCTTAGCTGGTTTGAAAGCCAGTGGAACTGACAGCAAGGCTGTAAGAAACCAAGACTCCACTCGTGAAGACTGTGCACATGCTTGCTTACTCCCAAAACAAGGTGGAGGAAGCAGATTGAAACTGCCTGGGGCTCTGGCTGGTTTCCTGCAACTGCCCAAGCACACGCCCCAGTCTGAGCTGAGTGCCCATTACAGCCCTGCTTACTCCGCAGTACAGCTTTCTACTAGGGTGAAAGCTGCCAGGGGTGAGGACATTGTGCAGCTGTGGGGGATGGAATTGACTCAGACCTAACACTGCATCTGAACAAGGCAACGGCAGCCATTACTGGAGCTTGCAGAGGCAGCAGATCAAGAGTAGTCCAGGGCTTCCCTGGTGGCGCAGTGGTTGAGAGTCCGCCTGCCGATGCAGGGGACACAGGTTCGTGCCCCGGTCCGGGAGGATCCCACGTGCCGCGGAGCGGCTGGGCCCGTGAGCCATGGCCGCTGAGCCTGCGCGTCCGGAGCCTGTGCTCCGCAACGGGAGAGGCCACGACAGTGAGAGGCCCGTGTACCGGAAAAAAAAAAAAAAAAAAAGAGTAGTCCAGAACTCCAACTGCTAGGACCACCCCAGCCTATGCCCTGACCCCTGCCAAGGGCCTGCTCCAGCCCCTCTCGCTCCAGCATTGTTTCTCTCTGGGGTAGAGGTGCCAATACCTGGGTGAGGGAGAGCACACACTTAGAGGGAACAGAGCCAGCTTGGACCTGACCCTCAGGGCTTCTGCTTCAGCAGCTTGGGACCTGCCCCCACCAGTAGGGTGATGTTGGCCACTGAGCAGAGGAGAAGCCCTGGCTCAGACTTGGCTCTGGCTCTAGCCCCTTCATCTCCAGCCCCACCTCTTACCAAGGTGATTGCTGCCAATACATCCTGAGGGAAGATGTGACTTCTGCTCATGTCGGATCCAGCTCCCCCACCAAAGCAACTGGGCACGTGCAAACTGTATAGGGACACACCCACATAAGGACACCCTTTCAAGACTGTGAGGGGTAACTTTTACCTAATTTCATAGAGACAGAGAAAGTTAAGCAGAATGAGAAGACGAATTTTGTTTCAAATGAAAAAAGAAAAAAAAAAAACAATAATGAAACAAATAATCTACCAGATAAGAGTTCAAAGCATTAGTAATAAGAACGCTAACTGAATTAGGGGAAAGAATAGATGAGTGCAGTGAAAATTTTAACAAGGAACGAGAAAATTTTAAAGAGAACCAGTGAGCACTGAAGAATACAATAACAAATGAAAAACGCACTAGAAGGAATGAACATCAGACTGGGTGATGCAGAATGCCTAAATGATCTGGAAGATAGAATAATGGAAATCACCCAATCAGAAGAGCAAAAAGGAAAAAAAAAATTTTTTTAATGGCACTTTAAAAAAAATTTTATTTATTTATTTGGTTGCACCGGGTCTTAGTTGCAGCTCACAGGCTCCTTAGTTGCAGCATGTTGGCCCCCTAGTTGCAGCAGGTGGGCTCCTTAGTTGCGGCTTGCAGCCTCCTTGGTTGAGGCTTGCGGGCTCCTTAGTTGCAGGCACATGGGTTCCTTAGTTGTGGCATGTGAACTCTTAGTTGCGGCACACGTGTGGGATCTAGTTCCCTAACCAGAAATCTAACCCGGGCCCCCTGCCTTGGGAGTGCAGAATTTTATCCACTGCGCCACCAGGGAAGTCCCAAGAAAAAAATTTTTTAATGAGAACAGTTTAAGGACTCTCTGGGACAATATAAAGGTACCGACATGCGCATTATAGGTATCCCAGAAGGAGAAGAGAGACAAAGGGGTCAAAAATGTATTTGATGAAATTATGGCTGAAAACTTCCTGAATTTAAAGAAGGAAACAGATGTCCAGGTACAAGAAGCACAGAGGGTCCCAAACAAGATGAACCCAAACAGACCCATACCAAGACATATCATAATTAAAATGGCAAAAATGAAAGAATTCTAAAAGCAGCAAGGGAAAAAGAGTCATAAACAAGGGAACCTCCATAAGACTATCAACTGATCTTTTTGAAACTTAAGGTAAAAAGGGAGTGACATGATACATTTAAAGCACTGGAAGGAAAAAACCTAATCGTAGGATATTCTGCCCAGCAAGATTAGCATTTAGAAATGAAGGAAAGATTAAAAACAAGCAAAAACCAAAAGCTTCTCAGACAAGCAAAAGCAAAGAGTTCATCAATACTAAACCAACCCTAAAAGAAGTGTTAAAGGGTCTTTTCTATGTGGAAAAGAAAAGGCTACAAGAAGTTATCTATCAGAAAGGAGAAATCCCACTAATAAAGGCAAATATATAGTAAAGGCTGTGAATCAACCACTTAAATAAGCTACTATGAAGACTAAGAAGTAAAACTAACTATAACTACAGTAAACAATTAAGGAGTAGACATGAAGATGTAAAATATAGCACCAAAAACACAAAACGTGTGAGGAAAACAAAATGTAGATCTTCTAGCAAGTATTTGAACTTTAACTACCAGTTTCAAACAAGTAGGTATAGGTCAACATGTATGAACCTCATGGTAATCATAAGTCAAAAACCTACGATAGATACTCAAAAACTAGCGAGAGAGGAACACAAGCATACCACTAAAGAAAATCATCAAATCACAGGGGAAGAAAATAAAGAAGAAAAAGAACAGAAGAACTACAAAAACAACCAGAAAACAAGTAACAAAATGGCAGTAAGTTCATACCTATCAATAATCACTTTAAATGTCAGTGGACCAAATGCTCCAATCAAAATGTGTAGGGTGGCTGATTGGAATAAGAAAAAAAAAAAAACCAGCCATCTATATGCTGCTTACAGAACACTTATTTCAGAGCTAAAGACACAGAGACTGAAAGTGAGGGGGACGGCAAAATGTATTTCATACAAATGGAAATGACAAGAAAGCTGGGGTAGCAATACTCAGATCAGACAAAGTAAACTTTAAAAAAAGTTTATAGCAAAAGACAAAGCAGAACATTATATAATGATAAAAGGATCAATACAAGAAGAGGATATAACACTCATTAAAACATACGCACCTGATGACACAAACAGATGGAGAGATATACCATGTTCTTGGATTGGGAGAATCAATATGGTGAAAGTGACTATACTACCCAAAACAATCTACAGATTCAGTGCAATCCCTATCAAATTACCAGTGGCATTTTTCACAGAATTAGAACAAAAATTTTTACAATTTGTGTGGAAACACAAAAGACCTCGAATAGCCAAAGCAATCTTGAGAAAGAAAATTGGAGCTGGAGGAATCAGGCTCTCTGACTTCAGACTATACTGCAAAGCTACTGTAATCAAGACAGTATGGTACTGGCACAAAATCAGAAATAGGGATCAGTGGAACAGGGTAGAAAGCCCAGAGGTAAACCCACACCTTTGGTCACCTAATCTATGACAAAGGAGGCAATACTATACAATGGAGAAAAGACAGCCTCTTCAATAAGTGGTGCTGGGAAAACTGGACAGCTACATGTAAAAGAATGAAATTAGAACACTCCCTAACACCATACGCAAAAAAAATAAACTAAAAATGAATTAAAGACCTAAATGTAAGGCTGGACACTATAAAACTCTTAGAGGAAAACCTGGGTAGAACACTATCTGACATAAATTGCAGCAAGATCTTTTTTGACCCACCTCCTAGAGTAATGAAAATAAAAACAAAAATAAACAAATGGGACCTAATGAAACTTAAAAGCTTTTGCACAGGAAAAGGAAACCAAAGGAAAGGAAAAAATTGCAAAAAAAATTTTTTTTGGCTAAATCTATTGGAAAGTAAGAAGAAAAAAGAGAAATACCCTAAGCAGAAAATACAGAAGAAGTCCTATTGAGTAATTACAAATGAATTAAATTTACCAATTAGAGTCCAAGGTAACTCGCATGTGATAGGGGATGTTTTGTCTCAGTCTTTGTGATCCAGAACCCTGAGCTCCAAGAACCATGGGGGCAAAGGAAACCATAATCAAGACGGAAAGACAACCTTCGGAATGGGAGACAATATTTGCAAATGAAGCAACTGACAAGAGATTGATTTCCAAAATATACAAACAACTCAATGCAGCTCAATATCAGAAAAACAACCCAATCAAAAATGGGTGGAACAGTTTGCAAGGCAGGAATAGAGACACAGATGTAGGGAACAAACGTATGGACACCATGGGGGGAAAGTGGTAGGGGTGGTGGTGGTGGGATGAACTGGGAGATTGGGATTGACATGTATACACTAACATGTATAAAACATAACTAATAAAAAAAAGTGCGAGTAAAAAGTTTTGCTAAAAATAAGTCCAATGAGAATGAATAGTCCACAGTCTTTTTTATTTAAATTGCATCTAAATATTTAATATGGTTGGAAAAACTACTTTTCTAAATTCTTTTGTGACTTTCAATAAAAGTTTCCCTTAACTGATGTCCACCCTAAAAAAAAAAAAAAAAAAAAGGGTGGAAGATCTAAATTTGTCTTTAGATCATTGTCTAAAGACATTTCTCCAAAGAAGACATACAGATGGCCAACAAACATGAAAAGATGCTCAACATCACTAATTATTAGAGAAATGCAAATCAAAACTACAGTGAGGTATCACCTCACACCAGTCAGAATGGCCATCATCAGAAAATCTACGAACAATAAATGCTGGAGAGGGTGTGGAGAAAAGGAAACTCTCTTGCACTGTTGGTGGGAATGTAAATTGGTACCGCCACTATGGAGAACAGTATGGAGGTTGCTTAGAACACTAAAAATAGAACTACCGTATGACCCAGCAATCCCACTCCTGGGCATATACCTGGAGAAAAGCATAATTCCAAAAAATACATGCACTCCAATGTTCGTTGCAGCATTAACAATAACCAGGGCATGGAAGCAACCTAAATGTCCATCAACAGAGGAATGGATAAAGAAGATGTGGTACACATATACAATGGAATATTACTCAGCCATAAAAAGGAACGAAATGGTGCCATTTGCAGAGACATGGATGGACCTAGAGACTATCATACAGAGTGAAGCAAGTCAGAAAGAGAAAAACAAAAACTGTATAATATTGTTTATATGTGGAATCTAGAAAAACCAGCGAGTCGATGAAGAAATCAAAGAGGAAATCAGACAGTACCTCAAGACAAATGAAAATAAAAACACAACTTTCTAGGACTTCCTTGGTGGAACAGTGGTTAAGAATCCAACTGCCAATGTAAGGGACACAGGTTCAAGCCCTGGTCCGGGAAGATCCCACATGCCACAGTGCAACTAAGCCTGTGTGCCACAACTACTGAGCATGCCCTCTAGAGCCTGCAAGCCACAACTACTGAGCCCACCCACCGCAACTACTGAAGCCCGCGTGCCTAGAGCCCATGCTCCGCAACAAGAGAAGCCACCACAGTGAGAAGCCCATGCACCGCAATGAAGAGTAGCCCCCACTCACAACTAGAGAAAGCCCCTGCGCAGCAATGAAGACCCAACACAGCCAAAAATAAATAAATAAATAAATAATTTTAAAAAACAAAAAACCCCACAACTTTCCAAAATCTATGGGACACAGCAAAAGCAGTTCAAAGAGGGAAATTTATAGCAATACAGGCTTACCCAAGAAACAAATATCTCAAATAACCTAACCTACCATCTAGAGGAATTAGAACAAACAAAGCCCAAAGTCAGCAGAAGGAAGGAAATAATAAAGATCAGAGAGGAAATAAGATAGAAACAAACAATAGAAAAGATGAATGAAACCAAGAGCTGGTTTTTTGAAAAGTAAACCAAAATTTATAAGCCTTTAGCCAGGCTCATCAAGTACAAAAGAAAGAGGATTCACGTAAGATAAGAAGTGAAAGAGAAGTTATACAAAAAAATCATACTACTACAAACAGTTACATGCCAACAAATTGGACAAGCTAGAAGAAATAGATAAATTTCTACAAACATAAATCTTCCAAGATTGAATCAGAAAGAAATAGACAAACCGAACAGACTGATCACTAATAGTGAAATTGAATTTGTAATTTTAAAAAAATCCCAGCAAATGAAAGTCCAAGAATGGATAGCTTCATAGGGGAATTCTCCCAAACATATAAAGAAGAGCGACTACCTATCCTCAAACTATACCAAAAAATTGAAGAGGAGGGGACACTCCCAAGTTCATTCTACGAGGCCACAATTATCCTGATACCAAAACCAGACAAGGACACTGCCCCAGAGGAAAAAAAACTACAGGCCAATATCTTTGATGAATATAATTCTGAGATGCAAAAATCCTCAACAAAATATTAGCAAATTGAATTCAACAATGTATAAAAAGACACAAACACTATGATCAAAGTGGGATTTATTCCATGGATGCATGGATGGTTCATTATTCACATTATCAATCTGTGATACACCACATCAACAAAAGGAAGGATACAAATCACACGATCATCTCAGTAGATGCAAAAGAAGCGTTTGACAAAATTCAATATCCATTCGTGATAAAAACTCTCATCAAGGTTGATATAAAGGGAACATATCTCAACATAATAAAGGTAGTTTATGACAGACCCACAAGTAACATCGTACTTAATGGTTAAAAGCTGAAAGCTTTCCTCTAAAATCAGATATAAGGCAAGAGATAAAAGGAAATGTAAAGCATGCTGAAGCACTTGTCCTGTTCTGGGAAGATGTTAAGATGATGATGAGGGTATATGAATATAAGAATGAATATTAGGGCAATTAACCACTCTAAGAACAAAAATAGAATGTAATCTTTTTTTTTTTAATTTAATTATTATTTTTTTGTGTGGTACGCGTGCCTCTCACTGTTGTGGCCTCTCCCGTTGCGGAGCACAGGCTCCAGATGCGCAGGCTCAGCAGCCATGGCTCACAGGCCCAGCCGCTCCGCGGCATGTGGGATCTTCCTGGACCAGGGCACGAACCCATGTCCCTTGCATCGGCAAATGGACTCTCAACCACTGTGCCACCAGGGAAGCCCAGAATGTAATCTTTTTAAACCAATAAACGAAAACTTGCTAGGGAGTTCGCTGGCAGTCTGGTGGTTAGGATTTGGCACTTTCACTGCTGTGGCCCAGGTTCAATCCCTGGTTGGGGAACTGAGATCCCGCAAGCCACACGGCACAACCAACAAGCAAAAAAAAATTTTTTTGGCTAAATCTATTGGAAAGTAAGAAAGAAGAAAAAAAAGAGAGAGAGAGAGAGAAATACCCTAAGCAGAAAATACAGAATAAGTCCTATTACAGTAATTATAGTAAATACAAATGAATTAAATTTACCAATTAGAGTCCAAGGTAACTCGAACTGATAGAGGCTGTTTTGTCTCAGTCTTTGTGATCCAGAACCCTGAGCCCCAAGAACCATGGGGGCAAAATGTCAGATAAAGAACAGCTGGTAGGGTCCTTGGAGATGATGCTTGGCCATATTTTCCACACACCTGGCTCACTGAATTATTTTGGGATTTAAACTATGACCAAATCCCACTCTTCTGATTCAGGTCTGGGGTTGTGCCATAGAATTTGCATTTTATTTTATTATTATTTTTTAGTTATTTTCACTTATTTATTTATTTTATTTGGCTGTGTCAGGTCTTAGTTGCAGCATGCTGGATCTTTCGTTGTGTGTGGGGTCTTCATTGTGGCACACGGGCTTCTCTAGTTGTGACACTCAGGCTCCAGAGCACGCAGGCTCAGTAGTTGTGGCGCGGGAGCTTAGTTGCCCTGCAGCATGTGAGATTTTAGTTCCCTGACCAAGGATCGAACCTACGTCCCCTGCATTGGAAGGCAGATTCTTAACCACTGGACCACCAGGGAAATCCCCAATTTGCATTTTAATAAGTGCCTTAGGTGAGCTTTGGGGATCTCTGGCATCTGGTACCCTCCCTCAATTTCCAGAGGAGGAATCTGAGTCTTGGAGAGAGGAAGAGAATTCTCCAGGGCCACACAGCTCATGGTAGAGGGCTGGGAAAGACCAAAATGTCTTCAAAAAGGGCCCATTCTGTTTCACTGACCCTGGCCTAACAGCAGGTGGCAGAGCTGGTTCTGAGCAGTACTTGCTACTGCTTCTGTAGACTGTGGGCTCATTCTGGGAGTGCTTGTTGTCTCATGGGCTGGGAAGCTGGATACCAGGGGGCAGACACAAAAGTCTTCTACCTCCTATGGAGCCCATTCTAGACACAGGAAGCCCTAAAAAATTTTCTGGTACAAGAGTGTCTCTGACATGCAGCGATTCCACATGGCACTTTCTAAAATGTAAACTTCTAATTCAAATACAATGTACATGCAGAATAGTGCACAAGTAGAAAGTGTACAGTAATGATGAATTTTCCCAACACATGAACAGTACCACACTGTCCCCGTCCTACTTCAGAGTAATTTCTTTCATGACTTCCACCACTTATAGATTGGTTTTGCCTGTTTTTAAACTTTATAATGATGGAATCATGTACCTTTTTGTGTGTCTGGCTTTTTTCAACATTATGTGAGGTTCATCATCAATAGATCATTCTTAATGTTGTATAGTATTTCATTGTATGAATATATCACCATATGATAGTTCCTAGTTTGGGATTATTATAAATGATGCAACTATGTTCATTCCTTTTGATGAATACATGTACTCATTTCTTTTGGTGGAATGGAATTGCTGGGTCATAGGGTATACTTATGTCCAGCTTTAGAAGGTACCACAAAACCAATTTTTGAAGAGATTGTAGCACACAGCACTTTTTACAGGAAAATTTTCTATGGCAAGGATTCTGTCTCCATGAGGATAAGAACTGGGCTGGAATTCGTCCTCTCTCTGAGGAGGAAGCTACTGTGCAAGCCATCAGCAGGCAGTAGGACAGGTTCTTTTCCTGTTTAGGCTCCAAGAACTGCATATGTGCTTGAGTGAATCAACACACCTTTCTTTCAAATCTTATTCCACTCTGAATGATCAGATGTGTCTTCTTTCAAAGAGTTTATTAATAGAGTTATCATTTAACACCTTTGCAAGAAGAGATGGCGTACTCAAAGAGCACATCAGAGTTAATGAAGAGACCATTTAGTCAGGGTAAGAGAAAAAACAAGGAACGGTGAAGCACCCAGGGACTCAACAGTGGAAAACTGTTACCACCCATTGACCCAAAGGAGCACTGTTACTGTAGCCCCGTAGAAGGGCCACCTGACTTTGACTGGAAGAGGAATACAAGAGGGAGTGAGGTAGGTATGTTACTGAGTCCAAACTCTACTGCTTGTCACACAACAGGCCAATAAATCAAGAGATGAGGTGTTGGGACAAGGAATAGTGACTTTATTTGGAAAGCCAGCAGACCGAGAAGGTGACAGACTGGTGTCCCAAAGAATCATCTTAACCAAGTTAGAGGTCAAGCTGCTTTTTTTAAAAAAATCACATTGAGTATGTATGTATGTATGTATGTATGTATGTATGTATGTATGTCTTTATTTATTTATTTATTTATGGCTGCGTTGGGTCTTCGTTGTTGCAGGCGGGCGTTCTCTAGTTGCGGAGAGTGGGGG
Organism: Kogia breviceps; assembly: GCF_026419965.1. Lineage (NCBI taxonomy): Eukaryota > Metazoa > Chordata > Mammalia > Artiodactyla > Physeteridae > Kogia > Kogia breviceps. The sequence continues at coordinate 11,517 of NW_026711918.1, forward strand.
CTACTCTTTGTTGTGGTGTGCGGGCTTCTCATTGCAGTGGCTTCTCGTTGCGGAGCATGGGCTCTAGGTGCACAGGCTTCAGTAGTTGTGGCTCATGGGCTCTAGAGCTCAGGCTCAGTAGTTGTGGTGCATGGGCTTAGTTGCTCCGCGGCATGTGGGATCTTCCCAGACCAGGGCTTGAACCTGTGTCCCCTGCATTGGCAGGTGCATTCTTAACCACTGTGCCCCCAGGGAAGTCCCTCAAGCTGCTTTTATGCTAAGTGGGGAACAGGTGTGGCTGGTTATTGCCCTGGGAGTGTTGTGATAATCCTTTGTTGTTACAGCTGTCCACATAAGTCTGGTCACAATGTTCCTGTAAACCTCCAATAAGACAAATGTTATTCTCTATTCTGCAACTTTTTATCTCTATATGAATGAAAAGTGTCATATCTTTAAAGGTCAAGCCTGGGAGACAGCCTTGAGAAAGGGGTATGATGTATATTTCAGGCTTTAGGCAACAGTCATTTATTATTATTATTTTTTTTAATATTTATTTATTTATTTTTGGCTGCACTGGGTCTTCGTTGCTGCGCACAGGCTTTCTCTAGCTGTGGGAATAGGGGGCTACTCTTCACTGCGGTGCGCGGGCTTCTCATCGCGGTAGCTTCTCTTGTTGCAGAGCATGGGCTCTAGGCGCGCAGGCTTCAGTAGTTGTGGCACTCAGCCTCGGTATTTGTGGCTCACAGGCTCTAGAGCGCAGGCTCAGTAGTTGTGGTGCACAGCCTTAGTTGCTCCGCGGCATGTGGGATCTTCCCGGACCAGGGCTCGAACCCATGACCCCTGCATTGGCAGGCGGATTCTTAACTAGTGCGCCACCAGGGAAGCCCCAGTCTTTTATTATTTGAGACAAAGATGTAGAGCCAGCATGACTAGTACAGGCAACAGAGCACAAAGGTTAGAGCTAAAGAAATAGATCCAATGTGGAGTCAGGTTTGTTTTCTGTTACAGGTGGGTATTAGGAACAAATACTCCAGTCTCCTCTCCTGCCTCATTTCCTGCTTGTGCTTCCCATGGGCTAAACCCAGGTGGAAGCTAGAAGGCAAAGCAGAAGTCTATCATATAGGTCAGCATCCTAGAATAGTGTCCTAGGACACAAAGCAGAGCAGAGAGGGAGAAGGATAAATCTGGAGGGGCAAACAGAATAAGCAACACTATATGTGTGTGTGTGTGTATATATATATATATCTAAACATATAAATAAAAGGATCTCCAGGGGGATACCCTTCTTTTTAAAATAAATTTATTTATTTAATTTATTTATTTTTGTCTGTGTTGGGTCTTCGTTTGCTGCACTCAGGTTTTCTCTAGTTGCAGCAAGTGAGGTCTCTTCTTAGTTGTGGTGTGCAGGCTTCTTATTGTGGTGGCTTCTCGTTGTGGAGCACGGGCTCTAGGCACGCGGGCTGCAGTAGTAGTGGAACACGGTCTCAGTAGTTGTGGCGCACGGGCTTAGTTGCTCCGCGGCATGTGGGATCTTCCAGGACCAGGGCTCAAACCCGTGTCCCCTGCATTGGCAGGTGGATTCTTAACCACTGCGCCACCAGGGAAGCCGTATAGATATATTTTTAACTATAAAAGGCATATATATTCGGCGTAGAAATTTTGCCAAGTACAGAAAAGTGTAAAAAAGGAAAGAATGCTTATAATCTCACAGCCAGTTGCACCAGTTGCATCATTCATTCATACGTTGATGTGTTTGTTCCCAGTCCTTTTCTGTACATGTTTTAAATAGTTGAAATCATACCATACAGGTAGCTTTTTATTTGTAATGAGCTGACATTAGAATTTCTCTTGGGGAGAGAACTTGTGGTTTAGGGAAAGCTTAGGAAACTGAAACAGATGGTGTGTCTCTGACTACCTGAGTATTAGCAGAAACTCAAGCAAACAGAGTGAGGAATTAATTTATATTCACTTGTGCTTCTGAGGGAGGTGGGACTAGGGAAGAGTCTTAATGGTAGGGTGGCCAAGGGATGTTTAAGAATGGTATAGCAAAACTGATGGCTATTCTCCCATTTTCCATACTAATAAAATTCCAGTTTTGTTGAAGAATTGGGGGAAAACATTTTCTCAGGGAAAGAGGACTCAGCCCTTACTGAGAGGTGGGCATGTATCCCAGTCCTGGCTAGCAAGTTATAAGAGGAATGGGCCAGGGGCTACTAGAAAGGGTTTTCCCTCTCATAAAAAGGGAGAGGTATTTGAGGAGAAATTCTCTGCTCTCATTGACCTCTGTTTCCTTCCCTCAAAGGACATAGCTCTAGGAGCTGCTGCAGTCATCTTACAACCAGGAGAAAAAGGCCAAGACAGCATTGAGTTATTGTTAGGAGCTGCACAAGATCAGATTCTGGCCCCCAACTCAGCTCTGCCTCTGCATCATTTGTTTGTTTTTTGTTTCTTTTTTAAAAAAATATTTATTTATTTTTGGATGAGTTGGGTCTTAGTTGCAGCATGCAGGCTCTTTGTTACGGCATGCAGGCTTCTCTCTAGTTGTGGCACACAGGCTTCTCTCTAGTTGTGGTGTATGAGCTCCAGAGCACATGGGCTCTGTAGTTGCAGTGCGTGGGCTCTCTAGTTGTGGCACGTGGGCTCAGTAGTTGCAGCGTGCGGGCTAAGTTGCCCCGCAGCATGTGGGATCTTAGTTCCCAGACCAGGGATCAAACCGACATCCCCTGCATTGGAAGGCGGATTCTTAACCACTGGACCACCAGGGAATTACCTGCCTCTGCATCATTTTGTCGATGCTGAGTCCTGCTTGCATCTAGGCCTTGATTTGTCCCCCTTAGTAGGGAGAATAATAGCAAACATTTAGCGCTTAAATTCAGGCTTTTTTCCAGTCAGTTATTTTTTCTTACTATGGTAAAATACACATAAAATTTACTGTCCTAACAAATTTTAACTGTACAGTTCAGTGGTATTAAATACATTCCTTTGTTGCGCCACCATTTACACCCATGACTGTTTTCATCTTGTAAAACTGAAACTCTGTAACTATTAAACAGTAACTCCCCATTCTTCCCTCCCCTTAGCCCCTGGCAACCACCACGACACCTTCTGTTCTTATGATTTTGACTACTCTAGGAAGTACCTCATATAAGTAGAATCATACGGTATTGGTCTTTTTTGTGACTGGCTTATTTCACTTAGCGTAATGTCCTTAAGTTCTTCCATGTTGTAGCATATTGAAGAATTTCCTTCCTTTTTTTTTTGGCTGCGTTGGGTCTTCGTTGCTGCGTGTGGGCTTTCTCTCCAGTTGTGGCAAGCTGGGGCTACTCTTTGTTGTGATGTGCAGGCTTCTCATTGCGGTGGCTTCTCTTGTTGCGGAGCACGGGCTCTAGGAACGCGGGCTTCAGTAGCTGCAGCACGAGGGCTCAGTAGTGCGGCATGTGGGCCCTAGAGTGTGCAGGCTTCAGTAGTTGTGGTGCGTGGGCTCAGTAGTTATGGCGCATGGGCTTAGTTGCTCCACAGCGTGTGGGATCTTCCCAGACCAGGGATCAAACCCATGTCCCCTGCACTGGCAGGTGGATTTTCAATCACTGCACCACCAGGGAAGTCCCTTCCTTTTTAAGGCTGAATAATATCTCATTGTATGTATATACCACATTTTGCTTATCCACTCATCAGTTAAGGGACACCTGGGTTGCTTCCACATTTTAGCTGTTTAATAGTGCTTCTGTGAACAAGGGTGTACAAATATTTCTTCAAGACCCTGCTTTCAGTTCTTTTGGGTATATACTCAAAAGTGGAATGGCTGAATCATATGGTAGTTCTATTTTTAAATTTTTGAAGAACCACCATATTGTTTTCCCCAGTGGCTATGCCATTTTACACTCCCACAAGCAGTACATGAGCTTTCCAATTTCTCCACATCCTCTATAACCAACACTTGCTGTTTTCTGGGGGGTTTTTTGTTTGTTTGCTTTTTTTTTTTTCCCTGTACGCGGGCCTCTCACTGTTGCGGCCTATCCCATTGCGGAGCACAGGCTCCGGACGCGCAGGCTCAGCGGCCATGGCTCACGGGCCCAGACGCTCTGCGGCACGTGGGATCTTCCCGGACCGGGGCACAAACCCGCGTCCCCTGCATCGCCAGGTGGACTCTCAACCACTGCGCCACCAGGGAAGCCCTGTTTGCTTTTTTAATAGTAGCCATCCTAATGGGTGTAAGCTGGTATTTCATTGTAGTTTTGCTTTGCATTTCCCTAATGATAGTTGAGCATCCTCTCCTGTGCTTATTGGCCATTTATGTATTTTATTTGGAGAAATGTCTGTTCAAGTTCTTTGCTTTTTTTTTTTTTTTTTTTTTTTCTGTTGAGTTTTGGAAGTTGTTTATATATTCTGGATATTAATCCCTTATCAGATGCATTATTTGCAAATATTTTCTCCCATTCTGTGGGTTGCCTTTTTACTGTGGTTAATGTCTTTTGATGCAAAATGTTTAGTTTTTTAAATTTTCATGAAGTCCAATTTGTCTATTTTTTTCTTTTATTACTTATGCCTTTGATATAATAACCAAGAAATCATTGCTGAATCCAGTGTTGTGGAGCTTTTGTCCTGTGTTTTCTCTAAGAGTTTTATTGTCTTAGTTCTTACATTTAGGTGTTGATCCATTTTGAATTTAACTTTTCTATCTGGTGTTAAGTAAGGTCTAACTTCTTTTATGTGTGGATATTCAGTTTTCCCAGCACATTTTGTTGAATAGACTATCTTTTCCCTATTGAATAGTCTTGGCATCTTTGTCAAAAATCATTTGACCATATATGTGAGGGTTTATCTCTGGGCTGTTTATTATATTCCATAGGTCTATATGTCTGCCTTTATGCCAATTCCACAGTGTTGATTGTTGTAGCTTTGTAGTAAGTTTTGAAATGAGGACTGTGAGCCCCCCAGTTTTGTTATTTTTCAAGATTGTTTTGGCTATTGGGGGTCCCTTGAGATTCCATGTGAATTTTAGGATGGGTTTTACTATTTCTGCAAAACTCATCATTGGGATTTTTATAAGGATTGCACTGAATCTGTAGATTGCTTTGGGTTATATTGACATTTTAACAGTACGTCTTCCAATCCCTGAACATGGGATGTGTTTCCATTTACTTAGGTCTTCTTTAATTTCTTTCAGCAGTGTTGTTATTTTCATTGTGTAAGTCTTCACCTCCTTGTATTTTGAAAAAGTGGGAAGGATTGGCATTAGTTCTCCTTTAAATGTTTGGTAGAATTCACCAGTGAAGCCGTCACGTTTTCAATTTTTCTTTGTTGGGAGATTTTTGTTTACTGATTCAATCTCCTTACTACTTATAAATCTATTCAGATTTTCTATTTCTTCGTGATTTAGTCTTGGTGTTGGTTTTGTGTTTCTAGGTATTTCCCCATTTCATCCAGATTATCTAATATTTCGGTGTGAAGTTGTTTACAACACTCTCTTGTAAGTCTTTTTATTTCTGTAATGCCCCCACTTTCATTTCTGATTTTTAGTAATTTGAGTCTTCTCTCTTTTTTTCTTGGTCCATCTAGCTAGAGATTTGTCATTTTTAAAATCTTTTTGAAGAACCACCTTTTGGTTTTATTGATTTTCTTTTGTTTTTCTATTCTCTGTTTTGTTATCTCTGCTCTAATCTTTATCATTTCCTTCTGCTAACTTTGGGTTTAGTTCTTCTTTTTCTAGTTCCTTAAGTTGTTGATTTAAGATCTTGAGGGGATTTTTGGTTTTTGTGTGTGGGGAGGTTAAATTTTGAAGTATAGTTGATTTACAGTATTGTGTTAGTTCAGGTGTACAACAAAGTGATTCATTTATGTATACTTTTTAAGGTTATTTTCCATTATAGGTTATTATGAAATATTGAATATAGTCCCCTGTGCTATACAATAAATCCTTTTTGCTTATCTGTTTTATATATAGTAGTGTGTGTCTGTTAATCCCATGTTCCTAATTAAGATTTTGTATTTTTTAATGCATTTATAACTATAGATTTCTCTCTTAGCACTGCCTTTGCTGTGTCCCATAGATTTTGTTATATCATGTTTTCATTTTCTTGGGGGTTTTTTCAAAGTTTTATTTATTTTTCCTTTTTTATTGAGATATAATTGACATATAACATTGTATTAGTTCTAGGTGTACAACATAATGATTTGATATATGTATATATCATGAAATGATTACCATGATATTTAGTTAATATCCATCACCACACACAGTTACAATTTTTTTTTCCTTGTGATGAGAACTTTTAAGATTTACTCTCTTAGTAATTTCCAAATATACAATACAGTATTAAGTATAGTCACCATGCTGTAAATTATATCCCCAGGATATAATTATAACTGGAAGACTGAAAATTGTACCTTTTGCCCAACTTCACCCATTTTGCCCACCCCCTATCTCTCACCTCTGGCAACCACTAATCTGTTCTCTGTGTCTTTGAGTTTGGGGTTTTTTAGATTCCACATTATAAATGAGATCATATGGTATTTGTCTTTCTCTGTCTGATTTACTTCACTTAGCAAAATACCTTCAAGGTCCATTCATGTCACAAAGGGCATGGTTTCATTCTTTTTTATGGCTTGAATACTATTCCACTGTGTATATACACCACATTTGCTTTATCGTCATTTGTCACTGTACACTTAGGTTGTTTCCATGTCTTAGCTATTGCAAATAGTGCTGCAATGAATAGGGGGGTACATATATCTAGATAGTGATTTTGTTTCCTTTGGATAAACACCCAGGAGTGTAATGGCTGGATCATAGGGTAGTTCGTTTTGTTTTGTTTTGTTTTGGTGTGTGTTATATGGCTTGCAGGATCTTAGTGTCCCCTGCAGGGAAGCGCAGAGTCCTAACCACTGGAACACCAGGGAATTCCTGTGGTAGTTCTGTTTTTAAGTGTTTCCCTTTCATTCATCTCTAAGTATTTTCTAGTTTTCCTTGTGATTTCTTTTTTGGTCCATTGTTGTTTAAAAGTATATTATTTAATTTCTACCATTTATGAATTTTCCAGTTTTAATTTTGTTATTGATTCCTAACTTCAGCCCATTGTGGTAAGAGAAGATACTTTTAATGATATCTATCTTTTGCTATCTATTGAGACTTACTTTATGGCCTAACGTATGGTCTATCCTAGAAAATGTCCCATGTGCACTTGAGAAAAATGTGTATGCTGTTGTTGTTGGGTGAAGTGTTCTGTATGTGTCTGTTAGATCTAGTTGGTTTATTGTGTTAAGTCCTCTATTTCCTTACTTTTGTCTGATTGTTCTATCTATTATTGTGAGTGGGGTATTGAAGTCTCTATTACTATAGAAATATTTGTCCCTTCAATTCTGTCAGTTTTTGCTTTTTTTTTTTTTTCTGATGAAGCCTCTCTTCCTGGCTTGAAGATGGCTGTCTTCTTGCTGCATCTTCACATGGTCTTTCCTCTGTTCAGAGAGAGGGTGGGGGGGAAGATCTGGTGTCTCTTCTTCTAAAGACACCAGTCATATTGAATTAGAGCCCCATCCTCATGACCTCTCTTAACTTTAATTACCTCCTTAAGGCCGTATCTCCAAATATAGTCACATTGGGGGTTAAGGGTTTAATATTTGAATGGGGAGTGGGGGACACAATTCAGTCCATAACATCTCAGTGGCCAGATTTGGGTCATGGCTCCCCACCTGCCAGGAGACTGAGAAGTGGGACTGAATTGTTATGATTGGCTTACATCCCATGCACAGATCTGACTTGTGCCTTTCCAAGGCCTGGTTCTACTCTAGTCCTTCACGTTTATGAGCCACCATCTCCTTTCCATCCTTTTCTTAATTACCCAGCTGGTTCCTATTGCTTATCTTCAAGGAATACTACTAAATACTCATTTAAAAAATAGTAATGACATGAGAGATATTTATATATATATATATATATTTCCATTTTGCTACATTGGAGCTGGGAGCAGCACCTGCCACATGGGTGGGTTGAGTAGCAACTTCAAGAAGCAGTTATGGCTTGTGTCTTTGTTGTGTCTCCCTTCTGTTCTTCCTGAAATTTTAATAAAGTCTTGTATCTCTCCCTGCCTAGTTTCAACTGTGTGTGTGTGTGTGTGTGTGTGTGTGTGTGTGTTTAAGGGGAAGGGGATGGGGCTTGGCCCATATTTCTGAAGCAGTAGTCAAGAGTTTTGTTCTATCCTTTCTCAAAGCCAGGTGGGGAGTTGGCCCAGGTCACTCCTGTCCAGGGCCACCAGCATTCTGGGCTGATGGGGTGAGGAACAGTTCTCCAGAAATAACCCGGGGACAGCTCCTGCACATGTAAGAGCCCTCTGGGAGCCACTCAGAGGTGGCTGGGGAACAGGCCCTGATGTTGACTACTAGGAACAAGTAACATAATAATTATTCGGGTGGGCCTAGGACACCTGTCCTATGGAGGTAGGTAGGTTTGGGGATTGGTGGTGAACGGGAAACCACTGGCTGCCCTCAGGGAGCCTGCAGTCTGGGGGGAAGGTACAGACTTGTAATAGGTCCTGCACCAGCAGGATGGGAGCAGCACTGGGTGCCGTGAAGGCACATGGGATGGGTACCTGAGCCAGTAAGTCTTCCTCAGAAGGCTTCTGAGCGAGGCTGGAAGAAGGGTGGGAGCTGTGAAGAGAATGTTTTTCAGGTCAATGTTTTCTCTGCTTCCAGATCCGAGGGAGAGCCAGGCATGCAGGGGAGCTGAGGTGGGTGCCTCAGGCCTCAGCCCAGACAGAGGTTGCCTTGGGGGGGTGGGATGCCATGGGGGTAGGGAGTCAGGAGACTGGGAGGAAACAGGGCCAATAAAGAGGCCTTCACACTAAGACATCTGGGGTTTAACTTGAGGGCAGTGGAGTACATGGGCCAGGTTTATGCAGGGCAGTGAGCTGATCAAAGTTGGAATGATTCTTTTAATTTATCATCTCCTGACTTCCCCAGTACCCAACACCATCTCAAATGCACCGCAGTTACTCCACAAGGGACGCTAGAATTGTTCCACTCTACTGTTGGAGTTCATCCTAGATAATATCTCTCCACACAGCCCACGTGGAAAGGACTTTTATTTTTTTGCACAGTTGGGCCAGCCTACCTGGACCTCTCCCAAGAAGCTGCCTCCCTGATTACTACCCAGGCATTCAACTCAGTAGCTCATGGGCAGGTGATGTCCAACCCAAGCTTCTAGGATTTGGCTCCCCTGCCGAAACACTGCTCCTCCACAACCACTGCTTATGTGGGAGGGAAACCAGACAGCTCTGCGCAGGACCTGCGGCTGAGACGTGGCAGTGAGGTCGGGACCTGAGTTTAAGTTAGACAGCCCGTCATCACGTGGCCACCAGCCAGTCATCATGCATACACATGGCGGCTCTGTGGCAGGTGAGCAGCCTCTCTCTCCTGGGCCCTTGGCAGACATTACTAGTCAATTATATCACTTTCACACTGAGTCAGCCCAGAGCTGCAGACAAACCACCATCAATCAGAGCTGGTACCTGGGATGAAGCAGATCTGATCTGCCATTCTTGTCCCAGACCAGACAGGATCCAAAGGTCAGGGTGACTCTGAGTCGGAAGCCAGGCTGGAGAGCAGCGGTCAGTACACCAGGAATTTCAAAGGCCCTGAGGTTGGGAGCTGAGCAGGGGGGTGGTCAGGCTGGCCAAGCAGAAGTGCCGGGAAGGAGTTGATGATTCACATTCATCCATAACTTTAGTTTACAAAGCACTTTCACTAAGTGCCCATGACTCTTGAGGTAGAAATTACTTACTTCCATATTACAGGTGAGGAAATGGAGGCCCAGTGAACCTCTTCGTCTGGTGTCACCAGCGTGGCAGCTACTGTTTTGGTCTACCTGGCAGACACACTTCCTGTGAGGTAACACAGGTAAGCACAGGACCTGAGATCAGACTCTCTCTCCTGAAAAATGTGTCCTTACCCTGAGACCCCCCGGGGGAGAAGGCAGCAGAGCTGAGCCAGATGGCAGTGGTGTGCTGGGAAATGCTGGAGTGCTGGCTTGGGGAGGATGTGAATCCTCTCACTTTGCCTAGTTCAGGCATACCAGCGTGATGTCGTTGAATGCAGGGTTGGGAAGCGAGGAGCCAGGTTGGAGCCGGCGCAGGGGCAGTGCCCGCACAACGTGGTTGGCCAGCTCTCCCTGCAGTCCTGTGAGCCGTGCAAGCTCTTTCCTGCCTGGGTGGGAGTTGATTCCTGTTGTTTGCAAGTAAAGGGCCTAAGCATCCTTCCTGAACCATGGGGGAGTGGGTCTCAGGGCTGGGGGTCTGCCTTCCACCTCCTTGACCTTTCCTCCCCACCCCCTGCTCCCTCAAGGGAGGGGGTGACCAGGCAGGAAGGTGGTAGGAATGTCGAACACCAAGCCAAGAACCGGACAGTCAGGATCGTTGGTCGGTCGTGGAAGGGGTGGAGGCTGGAGGCAGCCCCTCCCTGCCTGGGAGCCCCTTCCTGCTCTCCCTCCAGCGGCCCTTTCCCTCTGGGCGGCCTCACAAACACAGCTGGGCAGTGGCTCCACTTGACATGGCCAGAGTGGGGCAAAGGCTTTTGATACCTGAGGAGCCGGGCAAGGGTGTACCTGAGCCCTTGTCCCGTCCACCCATCACCGCCTGCCCCTGCAGCCTGGAAACCAGGGGACACTGCACAGGTGGCTCTGCAATGACCCAATTCTGCCATGCCCTCCTGTCTGGAAGCCCTGTTGAGTTTTCCAGCAGGACATTCTAGAGTTAACTTGCTTAGGAATCAGGCCTGGCTGATCTTACAACAGAGCGAAAGCCGCCGCCTAGCGTCTGAGTGCTGTAGGGCTCCAATTTGAATATGGAAATGCCCGTGTCCTCGGAGACCGGGAGACCGGTTGGCCAACCCAGGCTGGGTCGCTCGGGCTTGGCGACAAGCAGGGCTGTAGTGGATGGGGCAGGTATACCCTGACCAAAGGACAGCAGCCACCACTGAGCTTCAGGCAGTGACCTCCATGTGTCCAGAAATTCTGATTTTTAAAGAGAAGCCCAATACCCAAATTTTTATGTAAAATCGCTTGATTTTTAAATGCTGGCAACTAGTTACAAAATCATTTTTTAAAATTACATGGGTCCAACTAAACACATCTTCAGGCCACCATCTGCAGCCTCTGGTCTTGAGCCTAAATGGAAATCTCTCACTTCCCTGTGGGGTCTTCCCAGCCAGCCCTTCTAGTACCTCCCTTCCACTGCCAGCCCATGGCTGTGCCCACCCTGAGCCTGCTCCCCTGCAGCCCCTCCTATGCTACCCTACCCACAGTGGTCTGAGCCGCCCCCTGCTTCCAGACCCCTTGGTTCCCCGCTTCGAAGGTCACACCAGAATAGGACACCCACCCCGTGTCCTTGCTGCAGTCGCCCACAGACCCTCATGTCCTCCCCAGTCCTTGCAGACAGTGGTCCTCGCCCCGAACCGCTGCTGTCCTACTTAAGCTGATTTTTTGTTTAAAATTTTTTTTTTTAATTTTTTTTAAATTAAATTTTATTTTTTTTGGCGGCGAGGCATGTGGGATCTTAGATCTGCACCCCCTGCAGTGAAAGCTGGTTTCAAGGCTCCCACATCTCAACTTCTCTGGTCCCGACCTCCTCTCCTCCAGTGATTTCTTTCCCACCCTCACACCACTCAGTGCCACGAACTCACCCAGTAACCAGTGATCGCAGCCGCCCCCCGCCACTGCTTCCCGCGTTCACACTGCTGCAGCCCGCAGCCGTCCAGATCCTCCGACACGTGCCTGCTCCTGCCCTGGGGGCCTTGATCCTCCCCGTCCCTGCTGCTCTGTCCCAGAAGCTCCCAGAAGCCTCTGTCTCCTCCTCCAGCCACTGCTCAGACGCCACCTTCTACCTCTCTGGCCACTGTGTTTAAAGCGCCACACCCTGGAAATGGACAGTGGTGATGGTCACCCACCATTGTGAAGGTAACTCAGAGCCGCTGAATTGTACACTTAAAAATGGTTAAAATGGTAAAGATTATGCTGTTACGTTTGCCATAACAAAACTGCACAACCCACACTCCCAGCCCTATTTTTCTCCCCAGCACTTCTGACACTCTGTATTTATTCATTTTTAAATTAACTGCCTCCCCCACAGGGCGTCAGCTCCACGAGGGCAGAAACTTGAAGGCTCTGTCCACTGGGGTGTCCATCCAACACCTAAAACAGCACCTGGCACCCACTGGAAATAGACAGTGTTTGTAAAACGGCCTCTACTTAGACTGTCCCTGGGAAAAGGGCTGGGACTGTGGGGACGTCCCTTTCAGAGTCGCCTCCGCTCACCACCGCCGACAGCTCAAACACCACAAATGGTTTGGAAGGAGTCCTAAAAAGACCCTGAAGCATGGTTTATGCCTCAAAGGCAGGTGCTGGCCTGTGGGTTCCCAGGGCAGAGTCAGGGACTGTTGGGACAGGGGCAGGTGATGCAAAGGAAAGAGTATAAAAACCACGATGACCTAGGGTGCACCTGTCCGCCTAGGGCGGCAGTGCCAGGAAGCATGTACAGGGTGCCTTTCCAGCGAGCCAGGCACTCCACTCAGCCCAGCCTGGCACCTGAGGCTACAGGACCTCTCGGAGCTGCTGCTTCATTTGTAAACAAGGATGGTGCCACCCCCGGGAATTGAGAGTGAGGAAAATCATGGAAAGCTAGCACGCCGGAGCTGCAGGGCACAGAGGTTTTCTAGGAAGCACGTCCACTTTCAGCCCGGCTGTTTGCAGAACCACAGCGTCATTCCCCCCCACCACGCCACCGCCGGGGACCAGCTCAACATGAAGATACTCACACGGAAAGGCGTATTTCCCAGAGCAGCCTCCAGAGGGCGCCACCATCGGCTCTGAGCCACCCGAGCTCAAGTTTTGCTGCCAGGCCACCAGCCCACCTCTGTGCCAGGGTGAGGCCGCTGTGGCTCTCCCAGCAACCCTGCCCCCATATCAGGCAGGGCTCCCCACACAGCAGATGCCCCTACCCAGGGAGTCTGACCCCAAAGACCTGTAGCCCAGCACCTAGGGCACTTGCAGGGAGGGTGGCTAGAAAATTCGGTCCTCTCCCTGCTCCTCGTCAACCACAGAGACTCCAGAGGCTCAGAGGGATGGGGGCACGTGGGTGCCTGCGGGAGCTGGGAGCTCGGGCTACTTGGGCTGGTGCCTGGCTTCTCCCCAGAGGAGGAGGGGAATCCAGAGATGTCCCTGCAGAGCCTGAGTGTTCACAACAGTGGTGACCACCTGCCAGCTACCCCATCGCCCACTGATAAATCTGACGCCAGAAGCCAGGACCCTGAGGCCAGTACTGGCACTGACCTTCCAGGAACCTGTATGAAGTTCAGCAGGCAGCTGTGCCCGGCTCCCGAGAACAGGCAGCCTGAGGAAGGGAGGGAAGCAGTGCCTCTGACAGGGGCACCCCTCTCACTGAGACAGGTGGGGGCACACTGCTCCCCAGGCAGAGCCTGTAGGAAGGAGGGTGTTAGGCTGCAGGGTTTGAGCCCCTGGAGCAACCACATCTGAAAAAAGGCAGATGCCCCAGGCCAAGATTGCAGCCCCTTCAACCCCTCTTTCCCTTCAGGTGCCCCCAGTAGGAACCTCCTGTGCCCAATCCCCTTGTGTGGCAGGCGACGGGGGGTGAAGCGGGGGGCTCACCGGGACGATTCAGCAACAGCCCGGCAAGTCTGCATCCACCACCAGGGTGGACCAGCGCTTCCTGCTCACACCCCCAGCCCCCGGGGGTGCTGCAGGGCATCCTGCCAGCCAGGCCCTGTGACTTAGCTCAGAGCACTGGAGTCACGCCTGAGTGCACAGCTCTGCTCCCCGACTTACCTGCTGGGGAACCTGGGCAAGTCCCCAGCCCCCTCTGAGCCTCCGGCCCCCATCTGTACCATGAGGTAGGCAAAAAGAACCTGTCCTGAGGCGCAACTAGCCAAGTGGGTTGAAGGCACAGGACGAAGGGCACAGCCTGCTGAGGTATGAGCGGGAGGCTGGGTTTGCCTCTGGGTTCTGCTCTTCATTGGGGTGGTGGCATCCCAGGCCGGAGCAGGTGCTGGGCAGGTCCCTCTCCCTGGCTCCCCTGTGTCAGCCTGTGGGAGGCACCACCCGCAAGGATGCCCCCACCTTGCCCTTGCAAAGATCTACGCCACACATACCTCAGGGCTGCGTGGATTCACAGGTATTTTATTGGCTTTTCCATAGGCAGCCCAGATGCCTCTTGCTGCTAACCAGCCCCTCAACCCCTCACCCCACCCCTGGCCTCTGTTCTGGGGCCCTGGCTGGGAGCTGTCAGCCTTAACGTCTTCTCCCAAGGCCTTGCAACCACTGGGCCCCCAGCCCCTGGGCTCGGGCTGCCTCGAGAGATAAACCCACTTTTCTCACTGCCTCTCTTTGGGCCAGGCTCCCAAGCCGAGGGCGCATCCCTGCGTCAGGCACAGCCGAGTTCTCCTGAGGAGTGGGCTTCAGCCCAGAGCCCCTTGGCAGTGGCTGCCCATCCCAGGCTGAGTGAGACCCTGTACACAGTGTTGCGGGCTCAGGCCTACAGCTTGGTGTTCAGGTGGAAGGAGAAGTGGGGCACTGCATAGGTTGTGGCAGGTGGCACGTGCCACGCAGACGAGGCTGGGCAAAGTCTGTGGCGCAGGGCGCTGTCGAAGGATGCCGGGGGGAAGTGCATCAGGCCGGAGGCCGTGGGCGAGGGTGCTGCAGTGGCCAGGAGGTGGGCTGGGAAGGCCGGGATGACCAGTGGGCTGAAGGGGAGTGTGGCCTGGCCCTTTAAGGGGTCCAGGGTGCCGGCAAAGTTCAGCGGGCAGCGCAGCATGGTGCCCCTGTAGGCCTCTGGG
>NW_026711919.1:0-26329 GCF_026419965.1 Kogia breviceps
AAAAAACGCATACGCCCTTTTTGGCCAACCGCATCATTGTCCACGTTCTGGCGCTTTTCATGTGCTATCGGGGCCATTCCGATGTACCCGTTGACATCCGTTTCCTGCAGTTCTGCCTTGCGTTCAGCGCCTCTTCGTAGCCTGCCCTCAATATATTTTGGGGCGATAGTTATCGTTTAGAACTCTGCAGGTTTGGGAAGTGCAGGGCCCCTGAGCTCCATTTCCCAAGTCGCTTTTTTGTGAGTGGGACGCAACACGGCTGGATGGCTTCACGCCCTATTGTCGATCCGCGGTTGCAGGCTGAACCGCTGGTGAATTCTTCTTCGTGATGGGAAATGAGAGTGACATGTGCCCGACCAAACACCTCCAGCGAGTCTCTCATTGGTTCCCCCTCTTGCAGTTCATCCTGCGGACAAATTGCAGACGGTACGAAAGAGGCATGGAAAGGCGCCGAGACTCCAAGTGGGGAGATTGTTAGTAAGGGGGCCTGAATGGAGAACACGAGCACCAGGAGAGGAAAACTGAGGTGAGTTTCAGAAAGCTTTCCCGATCCCACGGTGTAGCATCCGCTGGGTTTCCAGTGAGTGCTTTCGCTGTCGGAAGATTGCGTTGAACCTGGAGAGTTGGGAGCCATGGAATGGGGAGCACGCAGGATTCCTTTCAAGGGTCTGCATTTGCTTTCCCAACCTCACCAATCGTCTCAGCCCCAAGAGTGTCCAGCCTTATGTCTTCTGCCGCTGGGGCTGTAGATGTGGTCAATCCTGGTTGCATGCCAGTCCCTGAACGCATTTTGGAAGAATTTCTCTCTGTTTTGCCCTGCTTGTTTCTTCTTTGTGTTGGAAATGTATCCTCAGAATGGGTCTGAGCTGATTTTCCCTGCTGGTTTTAGGCCGCTTTACACACCCTTGATGCACTTACACAGAGATATCAAGACTTAGCTTTTAAGATGCTTACTAGTCGGATAGATACTTGTGCGATGAACAGGGTCTGGTGAGTCCAGTTGATTGAGCAAGGAGTAGGCCGTGTCCATTCCATATTCGGTTTTCGGAAGGGTATCTGTGCTCATTTCAAACTCGAGTTTTATGCGTCACCGCACCTCACCTTTCCCCTGAAGCAGGCATAAGTGTGTTTTCTAAAAGCGTGACTCTGTTCTGTTTGGGGATTCCGTTCATGGGGAGCGATTTTTACATTCCCTCGATAAGTGATATCATGTTTCTTTTTTTGTGGGACTTATTTCACTGAGGATGATCGTACCTAAATCCACTCAGGATGCTGCTACCAGCCTCATGACGTGGATTTCATGGCTGAGTGACACTCCATTGGACCTACGTAGCACCACTTGTCCACTTGTCCACTTGTCTTTGTCCACTTGTCCACTCGTCTTTGTCCACTTGGCTCTTTCCTGGGATATGAAACGTGTACCGGAGTGGAGGTTCTTGTCAAGACAGCAGCCCTCAACTTTGGGGTCCCTGTGTCTGGTTGATTTTTTCATTTTCCCAAGGTCAACGCCCATGTGTGGAAGTGCCCTATGCTCTGTGGTTCTGTGTTTTACATGGTTTGGGAAAGAGGATACACTTGTGAAGATTGGCTGTTGGCCATTGACATCCCGCCCATCAGCTTAACAAGGCTCCCTTGACTCCGTGGGCTGTCCTGCCTTTCTGGTTTTTAGACTTTTTTCGCCTGGCCCTTTTGCCCCGGGGGGGGGGGCGAGAGATTTCTTTGTAGTGCTGATTTGCTCTCCCAGGTTGCTTGGTTGGCCAAAAAGGGCGTATGCGTTTTTTCCTGAATATATTCAGGAAAAAACGCATACGCCCTTTTTGGCCAACCGCATCATTGTCCACGTTCTGGCGCTTTTCATGTGCTATCGGGGCCATTCCGATGTACCCGTTGACATCCGTTTCCTGCAGTTCTGCCTTGCGTTCAGCGCCTCTTCGTAGCCTGCCCTCAATATATTTTGGGGCGATAGTTATCGTTTAGAACTCTGCAGGTTTGGGAAGTGCAGGGCCCCTGAGCTCCATTTCCCAAGTCGCTTTTTTGTGAGTGGGACGCAACACGGCTGGATGGCTTCACGCCCTATTGTCGATCCGCGGTTGCAGGCTGAACCGCTGGTGAATTCTTCTTCGTGATGGGAAATGAGAGTGACATGTGCCCGACCAAACACCTCCAGCGAGTCTCTCATTGGTTCCCCCTCTTGCAGTTCATCCTGCGGACAAATTGCAGACGGTACGAAAGAGGCATGGAAAGGCGCCGAGTCTCCAAGTGGGGAGATTGTTAGTAAGGGGGCCTGAATGGAGAACACGAGCACCAGGAGAGGAAAACTGAGGTGAGTTTCAGAAAGCTTTCCCGATCCCACGGTGTAGCATCCGCTGGGTTTCCAATGAGTGCTTTCGCTGTCGGAAGATTGCGTTGAACCTGGAGAGTTGGGAGCCATGGAATGGGGAGCACGCAGGATTCCTTTCAAGGGTCTGCATTTGCTTTCCCAACCTCACCAATCGTCTCAGCCCCAAGAGTGTCCAGCCTTATGTCTTCTGCCGCTGGGGCTGTAGATGTGGTCAATCCTGGTTGCATGCCAGTCCCTGAACGCATTTTGGAAGAATTTCTCTCTGTTTTGCCCTGCTTGTTTCTTCTTTGTGTTGGAAATGTATCCTCAGAATGGGTCTGAGCTGATTTTCCCTGCTGGTTTTAGGCCGCTTTACACACCCTTGATGCACTTACACAGAGATATCAAGACTTAGCTTTTAAGATGCTTACTAGTCGGATAGATACTTGTGCGATGAACAGGGTCTGGTGAGTCCAGTTGATTGAGCAAGGAGTAGGTCGTGTCCATTCCATATTCGGTTTTCGGAAGGGTATCTGTGCTCATTTCAAACTCGAGTTTTATGCGTCACCGCACCTCACCTTTCCCCTGAAGCAGGCATAAGTGTGTTTTCTAAAAGCGTGACTCTGTTCTGTTTGGGGATTCCGTTCATGGGGAGCGATTTTTACATTCCCTCGATAAGTGATATCATAAGTTTCTTTTTTTGTGGGACTTATTTCACTGAGGATGATCGTACCTAAATCCACTCAGGATGCTGCTACCAGCCTCATGACGTGGATTTCATGGCTGAGTGACACTCCATTGGACCTACGTAGCACCACTTGTCCACTTGTCCACTTGTCTTTGTCCACTTGTCCACTCGTCTTTGTCCACTTGGCTCTTTCCTGGGATATGAAACGTGTACCGGAGTGGAGGTTCTTGTCAAGACAGCAGCCCTCAACTTTGGGGTCCCTGTGTCTGGTTGATTTTTTCATTTTCCCAAGGTCAACGCCCATGTGTGGAAGTGCCCTATGCTCTGTGGTTCTGTGTTTTACATGGTTTGGGAAAGAGGATACACTTGTGAAGATTGGCTGTTGGCCATTGACATCCCGCCCATCAGCTTAACAAGGCTCCCTTGACTCCGTGGGCTGTCCTGCCTTTCTGGTTTTTAGACTTTTTTCGCCTGGCCCTTTTGCCCCGGGGGGGGGGGCGAGAGATTTCTTTGTAGTGCTGATTTGCTCTCCCAGGTTGCTTGGTTGGCCAAAAAGGGCGTATGCGTTTTTTCCTGAATATATTCAGGAAAAAACGCATACGCCCTTTTTGGCCAACCGCATCATTGTCCACGTTCTGGCGCTTTTCATGTGCTATCGGGGCCATTCCGATGTACCCGTTGACATCCGTTTCCTGCAGTTCTGCCTTGCGTTCAGCGCCTCTTCGTAGCCTGCCCTCAATATATTTTGGGGCGATAGTTATCGTTTAGAACTCTGCAGGTTTGGGAAGTGCAGGGCCCCTGAGCTCCATTTCCCAAGTCGCTTTTTTGTGAGTGGGACGCAACACGGCTGGATGGCTTCACGCCCTATTGTCGATCCGCGGTTGCAGGCTGAACCGCTGGTGAATTCTTCTTCGTGATGGGAAATGAGAGTGACATGTGCCCGACCAAACACCTCCAGCGAGTCTCTCATTGGTTCCCCCTCTTGCAGTTCATCCTGCGGACAAATTGCAGACGGTACGAAAGAGGCATGGAAAGGCGCCGAGTCTCCAAGTGGGGAGATTGTTAGTAAGGGGGCCTGAATGGAGAACACGAGCACCAGGAGAGGAAAACTGAGGTGAGTTTCAGAAAGCTTTCCCGATCCCACGGTGTAGCATCCGCTGGGTTTCCAATGAGTGCTTTCGCTGTCGGAAGATTGCGTTGAACCTGGAGAGTTGGGACCCATGGAATGGGGAGCACGCAGGATTCCTTTCAAGGGTCTGCATTTGCTTTCCCAACCTCACCAATCGTCTCAGCCCCAAGAGTGTCCAGCCTTATGTCTTCTGCCGCTGGGGCTGTAGATGTGGTCAATCCTGGTTGCATGCCAGTCCCTGAACGCATTTTGGAAGAATTTCTCTCTGTTTTGCCCTGCTTGTTTCTTCTTTGTGTTGGAAATGTATCCTCAGAATGGGTCTGAGCTGATTTTCCCTGCTGGTTTTAGGCCGCTTTACACACCCTTGATGCACTTACACAGAGATATCAAGACTTAGCTTTTAAGATGCTTACTAGTCGGATAGATACTTGTGCGATGAACAGGGTCTGGTGAGTCCAGTTGATTGAGCAAGGAGTAGGTCGTGTCCATTCCATATTCGGTTTTCGGAAGGGTATCTGTGCTCATTTCAAACTCGAGTTTTATGCGTCACCGCACCTCACCTTTCCCCTGAAGCAGGCATAAGTGTGTTTTCTCAAAGCGTGACTCTGTTCTGTTTGGGGATTCCGTTCATGGGGAGCGATTTTTACATTCCCTCGATAAGTGATATCATAAGTTTCTTTTTTTGTGGGACTTATTTCACTGAGGATGATCGTACCTAAATCCACTCAGGATGCTGCTACCAGCCTCATGACGTGGATTTCATGGCTGAGTGACACTCCATTGGACCTACGTAGCACCACTTGTCCACTTGTCCACTTGTCTTTGTCCACTTGTCCACTCGTCTTTGTCCACTTGGCTCTTTCCTGGGATATGAAACGTGTACCGGAGTGGAGGTTCTTGTCAAGACAGCAGCCCTCAACTTTGGGGTCCCTGTGTCTGGTTGATTTTTTCATTTTCCCAAGGTCAACGCCCATGTGTGGAAGTGCCCTATGCTCTGTGGTTCTGTGTTTTACATGGTTTGGGAAAGAGGATACACTTGTGAAGATTGGCTGTTGGCCATTGACATCCCGCCCATCAGCTTAACAAGGCTCCCTTGACTCCGTGGGCTGTCCTGCCTTTCTGGTTTTTAGACTTTTTTCGCCTGGCCCTTTTGCCCCCGGGGGGGGGGCGAGAGATTTCTTTGTAGTGCTGATTTGCTCTCCCAGGTTGCTTGGTTGGCCAAAAAGGGCGTATGCGTTTTTTCCTGAATATATTCAGGAAAAAACGCATACGCCCTTTTTGGCCAACCGCATCATTGTCCACGTTCTGGCGCTTTTCATGTGCTATCGGGGCCATTCCGATGTACCCGTTGACATCCGTTTCCTGCAGTTCTGCCTTGCGTTCAGCGCCTCTTCGTAGCCTGACCTCAATATATTTTGGGGCGATAGTTATCGTTTAGAACTCTGCAGGTTTGGGAAGTGCAGGGCCCCTGAGCTCCATTTCCCAAGTCGCTTTTTTGTGAG
The DNA here is from genome assembly GCF_026419965.1 of Kogia breviceps. Lineage (NCBI taxonomy): Eukaryota > Metazoa > Chordata > Mammalia > Artiodactyla > Physeteridae > Kogia > Kogia breviceps. The sequence continues at coordinate 5,640 of NW_026711919.1, forward strand.
TGGGACGCAACACGGCTGGATGGCTTCACGCCCTATTGTCGATCCGCGGTGGCAGGCTGAACCGCTGGTGAATTCTTCTTCGTGATGGGAAATGAGAGTGACATGTGCCCGACCAAACACCTCCAGCGAGTCTCTCATTGGTTCCCCCTCTTGCAGTTCATCCTGCGGACAAATTGCAGACGGTACGAAAGAGGCATGGAAAGGCGCCGAGTCTCCAAGTGGGGAGATTGTTAGTAAGGGGGCCTGAATGGAGAACACGAGCACCAGGAGAGGAAAACTGAGGTGAGTTTCAGAAAGCTTTCCCGATCCCACGGTGTAGCATCCGCTGGGTTTCCAATGAGTGCTTTCGCTGTCGGAAGATTGCGTTGAACCTGGAGAGTTGGGAGCCATGGAATGGGGAGCACGCAGGATTCCTTTCAAGGGTCTGCATTTGCTTTCCCAACCTCACCAATCGTCTCAGCCCCAAGAGTGTCCAGCCTTCTGTCTTCTGCCGCTGGGGCTGTAGATGTGGTCAATCCTGGTTGCATGCCAGTCCCTGAACGCATTTTGGAAGAATTTCTCTCTGTTTTGCCCTGCTTGTTTCTTCTTTGTGTTGGAAATGTATCCTCAGAATGGGTCTGAGCTGATTTTCCCTGCTGGTTTTAGGCCGCTTTACACACACTTGATGCACTTACACAGAGATATCAAGACTTAGCTTTTAAGATCCTTACTAGTCGGATAGATACTTGTGCGATGAACAGGGTCTGGTGAGTCCAGTTGATTGAGCAAGGAGTAGGTCGTGTCCATTCCATATTCGGTTTTCGGAAGGGTATCTGTGCTCATTTCAAACTCGAGTTTTATGCGTCACCGCACCTCACCTTTCCCCTGAAGCAGGCATAAGTGTGTTTTCTAAAAGCGTGACTCTGTTCTGTTTGGGGATTCCGTTCATGGGGAGCGATTTTTACATTCCCTCGATAAGTGATATCATAAGTTTCTTTTTTTGTGGGACTTATTTCACTGAGGATGATCGTACCTAAATCCACTCAGGATGCTGCTACCAGCCTCATGACGTGGATTTCATGGCTGAGTGACACTCCATTGGACCTACGTAGCACCACTTGTCCACTTGTCCACTTGTCTTTGTCCACTTGTCCACTCGTCTTTGTCCACTTGGCTCTTTCCTGGGATATGAAACGTGTACCGGAGTGGAGGTTCTTGTCAAGACAGCAGCCCTCAACTTTGGGGTCCCTGTGTCTGGTTGATTTTTTCATTTTCCCAAGGTCAACGCCCATGTGTGGAAGTGCCCTATGCTCTGTGGTTCTGTGTTTTACATGGTTTGGGAAAGAGGATACACTTGTGAAGATTGGCTGTTGGCCATTGACATCCCGCCCATCAGCTTAACAAGGCTCCCTTGACTCCGTGGGCTGTCCTGCCTTTCTGGTTTTTAGACTTTTTTCGCCTGGCCCTTTTGCCCCGGGGGGGGGGGCGAGAGATTTCTTTGTAGTGCTGATTTGCTCTCCCAGGTTGCTTGGTTGGCCAAAAAGGGCGTATGCGTTTTTTCCTGAATATATTCAGGAAAAAACGCATACGCCCTTTTTGGCCAACCGCATCATTGTCCACGTTCTGGCGCTTTTCATGTGCTATCGGGGCCATTCCGATGTACCCGTTGACATCCGTTTCCTGCAGTTCTGCCTTGCGTTCAGCGCCTCTTCGTAGCCTGACCTCAATATATTTTGGGGCGATAGTTATCGTTTAGAACTCTGCAGGTTTGGGAAGTGCAGGGCCCCTGAGCTCCATTTCCCAAGTCGCTTTTTTGTGAGTGGGACGCAACACGGCTGGATGGCTTCACGCCCTATTGTCGATCCGCGGTGGCAGGCTGAACCGCTGGTGAATTCTTCTTCGTGATGGGAAATGAGAGTGACATGTGCCCGACCAAACACCTCCAGCGAGTCTCTCATTGGTTCCCCCTCTTGCAGTTCATCCTGCGGACAAATTGCAGACGGTACGAAAGAGGCATGGAAAGGCGCCGAGTCTCCAAGTGGGGAGATTGTTAGTAAGGGGGCCTGAATGGAGAACACGAGCACCAGGAGAGGAAAACTGAGGTGAGTTTCAGAAAGCTTTCCCGATCCCACGGTGTAGCATCCGCTGGGTTTCCAATGAGTGCTTTCGCTGTCGGAAGATTGCGTTGAACCTGGAGAGTTGGGAGCCATGGAATGGGGAGCACGCAGGATTCCTTTCAAGGGTCTGCATTTGCTTTCCCAACCTCACCAATCGTCTCAGCCCCAAGAGTGTCCAGCCTTCTGTCTTCTGCCGCTGGGGCTGTAGATGTGGTCAATCCTGGTTGCATGCCAGTCCCTGAACGCATTTTGGAAGAATTTCTCTCTGTTTTGCCCTGCTTGTTTCTTCTTTGTGTTGGAAATGTATCCTCAGAATGGGTCTGAGCTGATTTTCCCTGCTGGTTTTAGGCCGCTTTACACACACTTGATGCACTTACACAGAGATATCAAGACTTAGCTTTTAAGATGCTTACTAGTCGGATAGATACTTGTGCGATGAACAGGGTCTGGTGAGTCCAGTTGATTGAGCAAGGAGTAGGTCGTGTGCATTCCATATTCGGTTTTCGGAAGGGTATCTGTGCTCATTTCAAACTCGAGTTTTATGCGTCACCGCACCTCACCTTTCCCCTGAAGCAGGCATAAGTGTGTTTTCTAAAAGCGTGACTCTGTTCTGTTTGGGGATTCCGTTCATGGGGAGCGATTTTTACATTCCCTCGATAAGTGATATCATAAGTTTCTTTTTTTGTGGGACTTATTTCACTGAGGATGATCGTACCTAAATCCACTCAGGATGCTGCTACCAGCCTCATGACGTGGATTTCATGGCTGAGTGACACTCCATTGGACCTACGTAGCACCACTTGTCCACTTGTCCACTTGTCTTTGTCCACTTGTCCACTCGTCTTTGTCCACTTGGCTCTTTCCTGGGATATGAAACGTGTACCGGAGTGGAGGTTCTTGTCAAGACAGCAGCCCTCAACTTTGGGGTCCCTGTGTCTGGTTGATTTTTTCATTTTCCCAAGGTCAACGCCCATGTGTGGAAGTGCCCTATGCTCTGTGGTTCTGTGTTTTACATGGTTTGGGAAAGAGGATACACTTGTGAAGATTGGCTGTTGGCCATTGACATCCCGCCCATCAGCTTAACAAGGCTCCCTTGACTCCGTGGGCTGTCCTGCCTTTCTGGTTTTTAGACTTTTTTCGCCTGGCCCTTTTGCCCCGGGGGGGGGGGCGAGAGATTTCTTTGTAGTGCTGATTTGCTCTCCCAGGTTGCTTGGTTGGCCAAAAAGGGCGTATGCGTTTTTTCCTGAATATATTCAGGAAAAAACGCATACGCCCTTTTTGGCCAACCGCATCATTGTCCACGTTCTGGCGCTTTTCATGTGCTATCGGGGCCATTCCGATGTACCCGTTGACATCCGTTTCCTGCAGTTCTGCCTTGCGTTCAGCGCCTCTTCGTAGCCTGACCTCAATATATTTTGGGGCGATAGTTATCGTTTAGAACTCTGCAGGTTTGGGAAGTGCAGGGCCCCTGAGCTCCATTTCCCAAGTCGCTTTTTTGTGAGTGGGACGCAACACGGCTGGATGGCTTCACGCCCTATTGTCGATCCGCGGTTGCAGGCTGAACCGCTGGTGAATTCTTCTTCGTGATGGGAAATGAGAGTGACATGTGCCCGACCAAACACCTCCAGCGAGTCTCTCATTGGTTCCCCCTCTTGCAGTTCATCCTGCGGACAAATTGCAGACGGTACGAAAGAGGCATGGAAAGGCGCCGAGTCTCCAAGTGGGGAGATTGTTAGTAAGGGGGCCTGAATGGAGAACACGAGCACCAGGAGAGGAAAACTGAGGTGAGTTTCAGAAAGCTTTCCCGATCCCACGGTGTAGCATCCGCTGGGTTTCCAATGAGTGCTTTCGCTGTCGGAAGATTGCGTTGAACCTGGAGAGTTGGGAGCCATGGAATGGGGAGCACGCAGGATTCCTTTCAAGGGTCTGCATTTGCTTTCCCAACCTCACCAATCGTCTCAGCCCCAAGAGTGTCCAGCCTTCTGTCTTCTGCCGCTGGGGCTGTAGATGTGGTCAATCCTGGTTGCATGCCAGTCCCTGAACGCATTTTGGAAGAATTTCTCTCTGTTTTGCCCTGCTTGTTTCTTCTTTGTGTTGGAAATGTATCCTCAGAATGGGTCTGAGCTGATTTTCCCTGCTGGTTTTAGGCCGCTTTACACACACTTGATGCACTTACACAGAGATATCAAGACTTAGCTTTTAAGATGCTTACTAGTCGGATAGATACTTGTGCGATGAACAGGGTCTGGTGAGTCCAGTTGATTGAGCAAGGAGTAGGTCGTGTCCATTCCATATTCGGTTTTCGGAAGGGTATCTGTGCTCATTTCAAACTCGAGTTTTATGCGTCACCGCACCTCACCTTTCCCCTGAAGCAGGCATAAGTGTGTTTTCTAAAAGCGTGACTCTGTTCTGTTTGGGGATTCCGTTCATGGGGAGCGATTTTTACATTCCCTCGATAAGTGATATCATAAGTTTCTTTTTTTGTGGGACTTATTTCACTGAGGATGATCGTACCTAAATCCACTCAGGATGCTGCTACCAGCCTCATGACGTGGATTTCATGGCTGAGTGACACTCCATTGGACCTACGTAGCACCACTTGTCCACTTGTCCACTTGTCTTTGTCCACTTGTCCACTCGTCTTTGTCCACTTGGCTCTTTCCTGGGATATGAAACGTGTACCGGAGTGGAGGTTCTTGTCAAGACAGCAGCCCTCAACTTTGGGGTCCCTGTGTCTGGTTGATTTTTTCATTTTCCCAAGGTCAACGCCCATGTGTGGAAGTGCCCTATGCTCTGTGGTTCTGTGTTTTACATGGTTTGGGAAAGAGGATACACTTGTGAAGATTGGCTGTTGGCCATTGACATCCCGCCCATCAGCTTAACAAGGCTCCCTTGACTCCGTGGGCTGTCCTGCCTTTCTGGTTTTTAGACTTTTTTCGCCTGGCCCTTTTGCCCCGGGGGGGGGGGCGAGAGATTTCTTTGTAGTGCTGATTTGCTCTCCCAGGTTGCTTGGTTGGCCAAAAAGGGCGTATGCGTTTTTTCCTGAATATATTCAGGAAAAAACGCATACGCCCTTTTTGGCCAACCGCATCATTGTCCACGTTCTGGCGCTTTTCATGTGCTATCGGGGCCATTCCGATGTACCCGTTGACATCCGTTTCCTGCAGTTCTGCCTTGCGTTCAGCGCCTCTTCGTAGCCTGACCTCAATATATTTTGGGGCGATAGTTATCGTTTAGAACTCTGCAGGTTTGGGAAGTGCAGGGCCCCTGAGCTCCATTTCCCAAGTCGCTTTTTTGTGAGTGGGACGCAACACGGCTGGATGGCTTCACGCCCTATTGTCGATCCGCGGTTGCAGGCTGAACCGCTGGTGAATTCTTCTTCGTGATGGGAAATGAGAGTGACATGTGCCCGACCAAACACCTCCAGCGAGTCTCTCATTGGTTCCCCCTCTTGCAGTTCATCCTGCGGACAAATTGCAGACGGTACGAAAGAGGCATGGAAAGGCGCCGAGTCTCCAAGTGGGGAGATTGTTAGTAAGGGGGCCTGAATGGAGAACACGAGCACCAGGAGAGGAAAACTGAGGTGAGTTTCAGAAAGCTTTCCCGATCCCACGGTGTAGCATCCGCTGGGTTTCCAATGAGTGCTTTCGCTGTCGGAAGATTGCGTTGAACCTGGAGAGTTGGGAGCCATGGAATGGGGAGCACGCAGGATTCCTTTCAAGGGTCTGCATTTGCTTTCCCAACCTCACCAATCGTCTCAGCCCCAAGAGTGTCCAGCCTTCTGTCTTCTGCCGCTGGGGCTGTAGATGTGGTCAATCCTGGTTGCATGCCAGTCCCTGAACGCATTTTGGAAGAATTTCTCTCTGTTTTGCCCTGCTTGTTTCTTCTTTGTGTTGGAAATGTATCCTCAGAATGGGTCTGAGCTGATTTTCCCTGCTGGTTTTAGGCCGCTTTACACACACTTGATGCACTTACACAGAGATATCAAGACTTAGCTTTTAAGATGCTTACTAGTCGGATAGATACTTGTGCGATGAACAGGGTCTGGTGAGTCCAGTTGATTGAGCAAGGAGTAGGTCGTGTCCATTCCATATTCGGTTTTCGGAAGGGTATCTGTGCTCATTTCAAACTCGAGTTTTATGCGTCACCGCACCTCACCTTTCCCCTGAAGCAGGCATAAGTGTGTTTTCTAAAAGCGTGACTCTGTTCTGTTTGGGGATTCCGTTCATGGGGAGCGATTTTTACATTCCCTCGATAAGTGATATCATAAGTTTCTTTTTTTGTGGGACTTATTTCACTGAGGATGATCGTACCTAAATCCACTCAGGATGCTGCTACCAGCCTCATGACGTGGATTTCATGGCTGAGTGACACTCCATTGGACCTACGTAGCACCACTTGTCCACTTGTCCACTTGTCTTTGTCCACTTGTCCACTCGTCTTTGTCCACTTGGCTCTTTCCTGGGATATGAAACGTGTACCGGAGTGGAGGTTCTTGTCAAGACAGCAGCCCTCAACTTTGGGGTCCCTGTGTCTGGTTGATTTTTTCATTTTCCCAAGGTCAACGCCCATGTGTGGAAGTGCCCTATGCTCTGTGGTTCTGTGTTTTACATGGTTTGGGAAAGAGGATACACTTGTGAAGATTGGCTGTTGGCCATTGACATCCCGCCCATCAGCTTAACAAGGCTCCCTTGACTCCGTGGGCTGTCCTGCCTTTCTGGTTTTTAGACTTTTTTCGCCTGGCCCTTTTGCCCCGGGGGGGGGGGCGAGAGATTTCTTTGTAGTGCTGATTTGCTCTCCCAGGTTGCTTGGTTGGCCAAAAAGGGCGTATGCGTTTTTTCCTGAATATATTCAGGAAAAAACGCATACGCCCTTTTTGGCCAACCGCATCATTGTCCACGTTCTGGCGCTTTTCATGTGCTATCGGGGCCATTCCGATGTACCCGTTGACATCCGTTTCCTGCAGTTCTGCCTTGCGTTCAGCGCCTCTTCGTAGCCTGACCTCAATATATTTTGGGGCGATAGTTATCGTTTAGAACTCTGCAGGTTTGGGAAGTGCAGGGCCCCTGAGCTCCATTTCCCAAGTCGCTTTTTTGTGAGTGGGACGCAACACGGCTGGATGGCTTCACGCCCTATTGTCGATCCGCGGTTGCAGGCTGAACCGCTGGTGAATTCTTCTTCGTGATGGGAAATGAGAGTGACATGTGCCCGACCAAACACCTCCAGCGAGTCTCTCATTGGTTCCCCCTCTTGCAGTTCATCCTGCGGACAAATTGCAGACGGTACGAAAGAGGCATGGAAAGGCGCCGAGTCTCCAAGTGGGGAGATTGTTAGTAAGGGGGCCTGAATGGAGAACACGAGCACCAGGAGAGGAAAACTGAGGTGAGTTTCAGAAAGCTTTCCCGATCCCACGGTGTAGCAACCGCTGGGTTTCCAATGAGTGCTTTCGCTGTCGGAAGATTGCGTTGAACCTGGAGAGTTGGGACCCATGGAATGGGGAGCACGCAGGATTCCTTTCAAGGGTCTGCATTTGCTTTCCCAACCTCACCAATCGTCTCAGCCCCAAGAGTGTCCAGCCTTCTGTCTTCTGCCGCTGGGGCTGTAGATGTGGTCAATCCTGGTTGCATGCCAGTCCCTGAACGCATTTTGGAAGAATTTCTCTCTGTTTTGCCCTGCTTGTTTCTTCTTTGTGTTGGAAATGTATCCTCAGAATGGGTCTGAGCTGATTTTCCCTGCTGGTTTTAGGCCGCTTTACACACCCTTGATGCACTTACACAGAGATATCAAGACTTAGCTTTTAAGATGCTTACTAGTCGGATAGATACTTGTGCGATGAACAGGGTCTGGTGAGTCCAGTTGATTGAGCAAGGAGTAGGTCGTGTCCATTCCATATTCGGTTTTCGGAAGGGTATCTGTGCTCATTTCAAACTCGAGTTTTATGCGTCACCGCACCTCACCTTTCCCCTGAAGCAGGCATAAGTGTGTTTTCTAAAAGCGTGACTCTGTTCTGTTTGGGGATTCCGTTCATGGGGAGCGATTTTTACATTCCCTCGATAAGTGATATCATAAGTTTCTTTTTTTGTGGGACTTATTTCACTGAGGATGATCGTACCTAAATCCACTCAGGATGCTGCTACCAGCCTCATGACGTGGATTTCATGGCTGAGTGACACTCCATTGGACCTACGTAGCACCACTTGTCCACTTGTCCACTTGTCTTTGTCCACTTGTCCACTCGTCTTTGTCCACTTGGCTCTTTCCTGGGATATGAAACGTGTACCGGAGTGGAGGTTCTTGTCAAGACAGCAGCCCTCAACTTTGGGGTCCCTGTGTCTGGTTGATTTTTTCATTTTCCCAAGGTCAACGCCCATGTGTGGAAGTGCCCTATGCTCTGTGGTTCTGTGTTTTCCATGGTTTGGGAAAGAGGATACACTTGTGAAGATTGGCTGTTGGCCATTGACATCCCGCCCATCAGCTTAACAAGGCTCCCTTGACTCCGTGGGCTGTCCTGCCTTTCTGGTTTTTAGACTTTTTTCGCCTGGCCCTTTTGCCCCGGGGGGGGGGGGGGCGAGAGATTTCTTTGTAGTGCTGATTTGCTCTCCCAGGTTGCTTGGTTGGCCAAAAAGGGCGTATGCGTTTTTTCCTGAATATATTCAGGAAAAAACGCATACGCCCTTTTTGGCCAACCGCATCATTGTCCACGTTCTGGCGCTTTTCATGTGCTATCGGGGCCATTCCGATGTACCCGTTGACATCCGTTTCCTGCAGTTCTGCCTTGCGTTCAGCGCCTCTTCGTAGCCTGACCTCAATATATTTTGGGGCGATAGTTATCGTTTAGAACTCTGCAGGTTTGGGAAGTGCAGGGCCCCTGAGCTCCATTTCCCAAGTCGCTTTTTTGTGAGTGGGACGCAACACGGCTGGATGGCTTCACGCCCTATTGTCGATCCGCGGTGGCAGGCTGAACCGCTGGTGAATTCTTCTTCGTGATGGGAAATGAGAGTGACATGTGCCCGACCAAACACCTCCAGCGAGTCTCTCATTGGTTCCCCCTCTTGCAGTTCATCCTGCGGACAAATTGCAGACGGTACGAAAGAGGCATGGAAAGGCGCCGAGTCTCCAAGTGGGGAGATTGTTAGTAAGGGGGCCTGAATGGAGAACACGAGCACCAGGAGAGGAAAACTGAGGTGAGTTTCAGAAAGCTTTCCCGATCCCACGGTGTAGCATCCGCTGGGTTTCCAATGAGTGCTTTCGCTGTCGGAAGATTGCGTTGAACCTGGAGAGTTGGGAGCCATGGAATGGGGAGCACGCAGGATTCCTTTCAAGGGTCTGCATTTGCTTTCCCAACCTCACCAATCGTCTCAGCCCCAAGAGTGTCCAGCCTTCTGTCTTCTGCCGCTGGGGCTGTAGATGTGGTCAATCCTGGTTGCATGCCAGTCCCTGAACGCATTTTGGAAGAATTTCTCTCTGTTTTGCCCTGCTTGTTTCTTCTTTGTGTTGGAAATGTATCCTCAGAATGGGTCTGAGCTGATTTTCCCTGCTGGTTTTAGGCCGCTTTACACACACTTGATGCACTTACACAGAGATATCAAGACTTAGCTTTTAAGATGCTTACTAGTCGGATAGATACTTGTGCGATGAACAGGGTCTGGTGAGTCCAGTTGATTGAGCAAGGAGTAGGTCGTGTCCATTCCATATTCGGTTTTCGGAAGGGTATCTGTGCTCATTTCAAACTCGAGTTTTATGCGTCACCGCACCTCACCTTTCCCCTGAAGCAGGCATAAGTGTGTTTTCTAAAAGCGTGACTCTGTTCTGTTTGGGGATTCCGTTCATGGGGAGCGATTTTTACATTCCCTCGATAAGTGATATCATAAGTTTCTTTTTTTGTGGGACTTATTTCACTGAGGATGATCGTACCTAAATCCACTCAGGATGCTGCTACCAGCCTCATGACGTGGATTTCATGGCTGAGTGACACTCCATTGGACCTACGTAGCACCACTTGTCCACTTGTCCACTTGTCTTTGTCCACTTGTCCACTCGTCTTTGTCCACTTGGCTCTTTCCTGGGATATGAAACGTGTACCGGAGTGGAGGTTCTTGTCAAGACAGCAGCCCTCAACTTTGGGGTCCCTGTGTCTGGTTGATTTTTTCATTTTCCCAAGGTCAACGCCCATGTGTGGAAGTGCCCTATGCTCTGTGGTTCTGTGTTTTACATGGTTTGGGAAAGAGGATACACTTGTGAAGATTGGCTGTTGGCCATTGACATCCCGCCCATCAGCTTAACAAGGCTCCCTTGACTCCGTGGGCTGTCCTGCCTTTCTGGTTTTTAGACTTTTTTCGCCTGGCCCTTTTGCCCCGGGGGGGGGGGGCGAGAGATTTCTTTGTAGTGCTGATTTGCTCTCCCAGGTTGCTTGGTTGGCCAAAAAGGGCGTATGCGTTTTTTCCTGAATATATTCAGGAAAAAACGCATACGCCCTTTTTGGCCAACCGCATCATTGTCCACGTTCTGGCGCTTTTCATGTGCTATCGGGGCCATTCCGATGTACCCGTTGACATCCGTTTCCTGCAGTTCTGCCTTGCGTTCAGCGCCTCTTCGTAGCCTGACCTCAATATATTTTGGGGCGATAGTTATCGTTTAGAACTCTGCAGGTTTGGGAAGTGCAGGGCCCCTGAGCTCCATTTCCCAAGTCGCTTTTTTGTGAGTGGGACGCAACACGGCTGGATGGCTTCACGCCCTATTGTCGATCCGCGGTGGCAGGCTGAACCGCTGGTGAATTCTTCTTCGTGATGGGAAATGAGAGTGACATGTGCCCGACCAAACACCTCCAGCGAGTCTCTCATTGGTTCCCCCTCTTGCAGTTCATCCTGCGGACAAATTGCAGACGGTACGAAAGAGGCATGGAAAGGCGCCGAGTCTCCAAGTGGGGAGATTGTTAGTAAGGGGGCCTGAATGGAGAACACGAGCACCAGGAGAGGAAAACTGAGGTGAGTTTCAGAAAGCTTTCCCGATCCCACGGTGTAGCATCCGCTGGGTTTCCAATGAGTGCTTTCGCTGTCGGAAGATTGCGTTGAACCTGGAGAGTTGGGAGCCATGGAATGGGGAGCACGCAGGATTCCTTTCAAGGGTCTGCATTTGCTTTCCCAACCTCACCAATCGTCTCAGCCCCAAGAGTGTCCAGCCTTCTGTCTTCTGCCGCTGGGGCTGTAGATGTGGTCAATCCTGGTTGCATGCCAGTCCCTGAACGCATTTTGGAAGAATTTCTCTCTGTTTTGCCCTGCTTGTTTCTTCTTTGTGTTGGAAATGTATCCTCAGAATGGGTCTGAGCTGATTTTCCCTGCTGGTTTTAGGCCGCTTTACACACACTTGATGCACTTACACAGAGATATCAAGACTTAGCTTTTAAGATGCTTACTAGTCGGATAGATACTTGTGCGATGAACAGGGTCTGGTGAGTCCAGTTGATTGAGCAAGGAGTAGGTCGTGTCCATTCCATATTCGGTTTTCGGAAGGGTATCTGTGCTCATTTCAAACTCGAGTTTTATGCGTCACCGCACCTCACCTTTCCCCTGAAGCAGGCATAAGTGTGTTTTCTAAAAGCGTGACTCTGTTCTGTTTGGGGATTCCGTTCATGGGGAGCGATTTTTACATTCCCTCGATAAGTGATATCATAAGTTTCTTTTTTTGTGGGACTTATTTCACTGAGGATGATCGTACCTAAATCCACTCAGGATGCTGCTACCAGCCTCATGACGTGGATTTCATGGCTGAGTGACACTCCATTGGACCTACGTAGCACCACTTGTCCACTTGTCCACTTGTCTTTGTCCACTTGTCCACTCGTCTTTGTCCACTTGGCTCTTTCCTGGGATATGAAACGTGTACCGGAGTGGAGGTTCTTGTCAAGACAGCAGCCCTCAACTTTGGGGTCCCTGTGTCTGGTTGATTTTTTCATTTTCCCAAGGTCAACGCCCATGTGTGGAAGTGCCCTATGCTCTGTGGTTCTGTGTTTTACATGGTTTGGGAAAGAGGATACACTTGTGAAGATTGGCTGTTGGCCATTGACATCCCGCCCATCAGCTTAACAAGGCTCCCTTGACTCCGTGGGCTGTCCTGCCTTTCTGGTTTTTAGACTTTTTTCGCCTGGCCCTTTTGCCCCGGGGGGGGGGGGGCGAGAGATTTCTTTGTAGTGCTGATTTGCTCTCCCAGGTTGCTTGGTTGGCCAAAAAGGGCGTATGCGTTTTTTCCTGAATATATTCAGGAAAAAACGCATACGCCCTTTTTGGCCAACCGCATCATTGTCCACGTTCTGGCGCTTTTCATGTGCTATCGGGGCCATTCCGATGTACCCGTTGACATCCGTTTCCTGCAGTTCTGCCTTGCGTTCAGCGCCTCTTCGTAGCCTGACCTCAATATATTTTGGGGCGATAGTTATCGTTTAGAACTCTGCAGGTTTGGGAAGTGCAGGGCCCCTGAGCTCCATTTCCCAAGTCGCTTTTTTGTGAGTGGGACGCAACACGGCTGGATGGCTTCACGCCCTATTGTCGATCCGCGGTGGCAGGCTGAACCGCTGGTGAATTCTTCTTCGTGATGGGAAATGAGAGTGACATGTGCCCGACCAAACACCTCCAGCGAGTCTCTCATTGGTTCCCCCTCTTGCAGTTCATCCTGCGGACAAATTGCAGACGGTACGAAAGAGGCATGGAAAGGCGCCGAGTCTCCAAGTGGGGAGATTGTTAGTAAGGGGGCCCGAATGGAGAACACGAGCACCAGGAGAGGAAAACTGAGGTGAGTTTCAGAAAGCTTTCCCGATCCCACGGTGTAGCATCCGCTGGGTTTCCAATGAGTGCTTTCGCTGTCGGAAGATTGCGTTGAACCTGGAGAGTTGGGAGCCATGGAATGGGGAGCACGCAGGATTCCTTTCAAGGGTCTGCATTTGCTTTCCCAACCTCACCAATCGTCTCAGCCCCAAGAGTGTCCAGCCTTCTGTCTTCTGCCGCTGGGGCTGTAGATGTGGTCAATCCTGGTTGCATGCCAGTCCCTGAACGCATTTTGGAAGAATTTCTCTCTGTTTTGCCCTGCTTGTTTCTTCTTTGTGTTGGAAATGTATCCTCAGAATGGGTCTGAGCTGATTTTCCCTGCTGGTTTTAGGCCGCTTTACACACACTTGATGCACTTACACAGAGATATCAAGACTTAGCTTTTAAGATGCTTACTAGTCGGATAGATACTTGTGCGATGAACAGGGTCTGGTGAGTCCAGTTGATTGAGCAAGGAGTAGGTCGTGTCCATTCCATATTCGGTTTTCGGAAGGGTATCTGTGCTCATTTCAAACTCGAGTTTTATGCGTCACCGCACCTCACCTTTCCCCTGAAGCAGGCATAAGTGTGTTTTCTAAAAGCGTGACTCTGTTCTGTTTGGGGATTCCGTTCATGGGGAGCGATTTTTACATTCCCTCGATAAGTGATATCATAAGTTTCTTTTTTTGTGGGACTTATTTCACTGAGGATGATCGTACCTAAATCCACTCAGGATGCTGCTACCAGCCTCATGACGTGGATTTCATGGCTGAGTGACACTCCATTGGACCTACGTAGCACCACTTGTCCACTTGTCCACTTGTCTTTGTCCACTTGTCCACTCGTCTTTGTCCACTTGGCTCTTTCCTGGGATATGAAACGTGTACCAGAGTGGAGGTTCTTGTCAAGACAGCAGCCCTCAACTTTGGGGTCCCTGTGTCTGGTTGATTTTTTCATTTTCCCAAGGTCAACGCCCATGTGTGGAAGTGCCCTATGCTCTGTGGTTCTGTGTTTTACATGGTTTGGGAAAGAGGATACACTTGTGAAGATTGGCTGTTGGCCATTGACATCCCGCCCATCAGCTTAACAAGGCTCCCTTGACTCCGTGGGCTGTCCTGCCTTTCTGGTTTTTAGACTTTTTTCGCCTGGCCCTTTTGCCCCGGGGGGGGGGGGGCGCGAGAGATTTCTTTGTAGTGCTGATTTGCTCTCCCAGGTTGCTTGGTTGGCCAAAAAGGGCGTATGCGTTTTTTCCTGAATATATTCAGGAAAAAACGCATACGCCCTTTTTGGCCAACCGCATCATTGTCCACGTTCTGGCGCTTTTCATGTGCTATCGGGGCCATTCCGATGTACCCGTTGACATCCGTTTCCTGCAGTTCCGCCTTGCGTTCAGCGCCTCTTCGTAGCCTGCGCTCAATATATTTTGGGGCGATAGTTATCGTTTAGAACTCTGCAGGTTTGGGAAGTGCAGGGCCCCTGAGCTCCATTTCCCAAGTCGCTTTTTTGTGAGTGGGACGCAACACGGCTGGATGGCTTCACGCCCTATTGTCGATCCGCGGTGGCAGGCTGAACCGCTGGTGAATTCTTCTTCGTGATGGGAAATGAGAGTGACATGTGCCCGACCAAACACCTCCAGCGAGTCTCTCATTGGTTCCCCCTCTTGCAGTTCATCCTGCGGACAAATTGCAGACGGTACGAAAGAGGCATGGAAAGGCGCCGAGTCTCCAAGTGGGGAGATTGTTAGTAAGGGGGCCCGAATGGAGAACACGAGCACCAGGAGAGGAAAACTGAGGTGAGTTTCAGAAAGCTTTCCCGATCCCACGGTGTAGCATCCGCTGGGTTTCCAATGAGTGCTTTCGCTGTCAGAAGATTGCGTTGAACCTGGAGAGTTGGGAGCCATGGAATGGGGAGCACGCAGGATTCCTTTCAAGGGTCTGCATTTGCTTTCCCAACCTCACCAATCGTCTCAGCCCCAAGAGTGTCCAGCCTTATGTCTTCTGCCGCTGGGGCTGTAGATGTGGTCAATCCTGGTTGCATGCCAGTCCCTGAACGCATTTTGGAAGAATTTCTCTCTGTTTTGCCCTGCTTGTTTCTTCTTTGTGTTGGAAATGTATCCTCAGAATGGGTCTGAGCTGATTTTCCCTGCTGGTTTTAGGCCGCTTTACACACCCTTGATGCACTTACACAGAGATATCAAGACTTAGCTTTTAAGATGCTTACTAGTCGGATAGATACTTGTGCGATGAACAGGGTCTGGTGAGTCCAGTTGATTGAGCAAGGAGTAGGTCGTGTCCATTCCATATTCGGTTTTCGGAAGGGTATCTGTGCTCATTTCAAACTCGAGTTTTATGCGTCACCGCACCTCACCTTTCCCCTGAAGCAGGCATAAGTGTGTTTTCTAAAAGCGTGACTCTGTTCTGTTTGGGGATTCCGTTCATGGGGAGCGATTTTTACATTCCCTCGATAAGTGATATCATAAGTTTCTTTTTTTGTGGGACTGATTTCACTGAGGATGATCGTACCTAAATCCACTCAGGATGCTGCTACCAGCCTCATGACGTGGATTTCATGGCTGAGTGACACTCCATTGGACCTACGTAGCACCACTTGTCCACTTGTTCACTTGTCTTTGTCCACTTGTCCACTCGTCTTTGTCCACTTGGCTCTTTCCTGGGATATGAAACGTGTACCGGAGTGGAGGTTCTTGTCAAGACAGCAGCCCTCAACTTTGGGGTCCCTGTGTCTGGTTGATTTTTTCATTTTCCCAAGGTCAACGCCCATGTGTGGAAGTGCCCTATGCTCTGTGGTTCTGTGTTTTACATGGTTTGGGAAAGAGGATACACTTGTGAAGATTGGCTGTTGGCCATTGACATCCCGCCCATCAGCTTAACAAGGCTCCCTTGACTCCGTGGGCTGTCCTGCCTTTCTGGTTTTTAGACTTTTTTCGCCTGGCCCTTTTGCCCCGGGGGGGGGGGGGCGAGAGATTTCTTTGTAGTGCTGATTTGCTCTCCCAGGTTGCTTGGTTGGCCAAAAAGGGCGTATGCGTTTTTTCCTGAATATATTCAGGAAAAAACGCATACGCCCTTTTTGGCCAACCGCATCATTGTCCACGTTCTGGCGCTTTTCATGTGCTATCGGGGCCATTCCGATGTACCCGTTGACATCCGTTTCCTGCAGTTCTGCCTTGCGTTCAGCGCCTCTTCGTAGCCTGCGCTCAATATATTTTGGGGCGATAGTTATCGTTTAGAACTCTGCAGGTTTGGGAAGTGCAGGGCCCCTGAGCTCCATTTCCCAAGTCGCTTTTTTGTGAGTGGGACGCAACACGGCTGGATGGCTTCACGCCCTATTGTCGATCCGCGGTGGCAGGCTGAACCGCTGGTGAATTCTTCTTCGTGATGGGAAATGAGAGTGACATGTGCCCGACCAAACACCTCCAGCGAGTCTCTCATTGGTTCCCCCTCTTGCAGTTCATCCTGCGGACAAATTGCAGACGGTACGAAAGAGGCATGGAAAGGCGCCGAGTCTCCAAGTGGGGAGATTGTTAGTAAGGGGGCCTGAATGGAGAACACGAGCACCAGGAGAGGAAAACTGAGGTGAGTTTCAGAAAGCTTTCCCGATCCCACGGTGTAGCATCCGCTGGGTTTCCAATGAGTGCTTTCGCTGTCGGAAGATTGCGTTGAACCTGGAGAGTTGGGAGCCATGGAATGGGGAGCACGCAGGATTCCTTTCAAGGGTCTGCATTTGCTTTCCCAACCTCACCAATCGTCTCAGCCCCAAGAGTGTCCAGCCTTATGTCTTCTGCCGCTGGGGCTGTAGATGTGGTCAATCCTGGTTGCATGCCAGTCCCTGAACGCATTTTGGAAGAATTTCTCTCTGTTTTGCCCTGCTTGTTTCTTCTTTGTGTTGGAAATGTATCCTCAGAATGGGTCTGAGCTGATTTTCCCTGCTGGTTTTAGGCCGCTTTACACACACTTGATGCACTTACACAGAGATATCAAGACTTAGCTTTTAAGATGCTTACTAGTCGGATAGATACTTGTGCGATGAACAGGGTCTGGTGAGTCCAGTTGATTGAGCAAGGAGTAGGTCGTGTCCATTCCATATTCGGTTTTCGGAAGGGTATCTGTGCTCATTTCAAACTCGAGTTTTATGCGTCACCGCACCTCACCTTTCCCCTGAAGCAGGCATAAGTGTGTTTTCTAAAAGCGTGACTCTGTTCTGTTTGGGGATTCCGTTCATGGGGAGCGATTTTTACATTCCCTCGATAAGTGATATCATAAGTTTCTTTTTTTGTGGGACTTATTTCACTGAGGATGATCGTACCTAAATCCACTCAGGATGCTGCTACCAGCCTCATGACGTGGATTTCATGGCTGAGTGACACTCCATTGGACCTACGTAGCACCACTTGTCCACTTGTCCACTTGTCTTTGTCCACTTGTCCACTCGTCTTTGTCCACTTGGCTCTTTCCTGGGATATGAAACGTGTACCGGAGTGGAGGTTCTTGTCAAGACAGCAGCCCTCAACTTTGGGGTCCCTGTGTCTGGTTGATTTTTTCATTTTCCCAAGGTCAACGCCCATGTGTGGAAGTGCCCTATGCTCTGTGGTTCTGTGTTTTACATGGTTTGGGAAAGAGGATACACTTGTGAAGATTGGCTGTTGGCCATTGACATCCCGCCCATCAGCTTAACAAGGCTCCCTTGACTCCGTGGGCTGTCCTGCCTTTCTGGTTTTTAGACTTTTTTCGCCTGGCCCTTTTGCCCCGGGGGGGGGGGCGAGAGATTTCTTTGTAGTGCTGATTTGCTCTCCCAGGTTGCTTGGTTGGCCAAAAAGGGCGTATGCGTTTTTTCCTGAATATATTCAGGAAAAAACGCATACGCCCTTTTTGGCCAACCGCATCATTGTCCACGTTCTGGCGCTTTTCATGTGCTATCGGGGGCATTCCGATGTACCCGTTGACATCCGTTTCCTGCAGTTCTGCCTTGCGTTCAGCGCCTCTTCGTAGCCTGACCTCAATATATTTTGGGGCGATAGTTATCGTTTAGAACTCTGCAGGTTTGGGAAGTGCAGGGCCCCTGAGCTCCATTTCCCAAGTCGCTTTTTTGTGAGTGGGACGCAACACGGCTGGATGGCTTCACGCCCTATTGTCGATCCGCGGTGGCAGGCTGAACCGCTGGTGAATTCTTCTTCGTGATGGGAAATGAGAGTGACATGTGCCCGACCAAACACCTCCAGCGAGTCTCTCATTGGTTCCCCCTCTTGCAGTTCATCCTGCGGACAAATTGCAGACGGTACGAAAGAGGCATGGAAAGGCGCCGAGTCTCCAAGTGGGGAGATTGTTAGTAAGGGGGCCTGAATGGAGAACACGAGCACCAGGAGAGGAAAACTGAGGTGAGTTTCAGAAAGCTTTCCCGATCCCACGGTGTAGCATCCGCTGGGTTTCCAATGAGTGCTTTCGCTGTCGGAAGATTGCGTTGAACCTGGAGAGTTGGGAGCCATGGAATGGGGAGCACGCAGGATTCCTTTCAAGGGTCTGCATTTGCTTTCCCAACCTCACCAATCGTCTCAGCCCCAAGAGTGTCCAGCCTTATGTCTTCTGCCGCTGGGGCTGTAGATGTGGTCAATCCTGGTTGCATGCCAGTCCCTGAACGCATTTTGGAAGAATTTCTCTCTGTTTTGCCCTGCTTGTTTCTTCTTTGTGTTGGAAATGTATCCTCAGAATGGGTCTGAGCTGATTTTCCCTGCTGGTTTTAGGCCGCTTTACACACACTTGATGCACTTACACAGAGATATCAAGACTTAGCTTTTAAGATGCTTACTAGTCGGATAGATACTTGTGCGATGAACAGGGTCTGGTGAGTCCAGTTGATTGAGCAAGGAGTAGGTCGTGTCCATTCCATATTCGGTTTTCGGAAGGGTATCTGTGCTCATTTCAAACTCGAGTTTTATGCGTCACCGCACCTCACCTTTCCCCTGAAGCAGGCATAAGTGTGTTTTCTAAAAGCGTGACTCTGTTCTGTTTGGGGATTCCGTTCATGGGGAGCGATTTTTACATTCCCTCGATAAGTGATATCATAAGTTTCTTTTTTTGTGGGACTTATTTCACTGAGGATGATCGTACCTAAATCCACTCAGGATGCTGCTACCAGCCTCATGACGTGGATTTCATGGCTGAGTGACACTCCATTGGACCTACGTAGCACCACTTGTCCACTTGTCCACTTGTCTTTGTCCACTTGTCCACTCGTCTTTGTCCACTTGGCTCTTTCCTGGGATATGAAACGTGTACCGGAGTGGAGGTTCTTGTCAAGACAGCAGCCCTCAACTTTGGGGTCCCTGTGTCTGGTTGATTTTTTGATTTTCCCAAGGTCAACGCCCATGTGTGGAAGTGCCCTATGCTCTGTGGTTCTGTGTTTTACATGGTTTGGGAAAGAGGATACACTTGTGAAGATTGGCTGTTGGCCATTGACATCCCGCCCATCAGCTTAACAAGGCTCCCTTGACTCCGTGGGCTGTCCTGCCTTTCTGGTTTTTAGACTTTTTTCGCCTGGCCCTTTTGCCCCCGGGGGGGGGGGCGAGAGATTTCTTTGTAGTGCTGATTTGCTCTCCCAGGTTGCTTGGTTGGCCAAAAAGGGCGTATGCGTTTTTTCCTGAATATATTCAGGAAAAAACGCATACGCCCTTTTTGGCCAACCGCATCATTGTCCACGTTCTGGCGCTTTTCATGTGCTATCGGGGCCATTCCGATGTACCCGTTGACATCCGTTTCCTGCAGTTCTGCCTTGCGTTCAGCGCCTCTTCGTAGCCTGCGCTCAATATATTTTGGGGCGATAGTTATCGTTTAGAACTCTGCAGGTTTGGGAAGTGCAGGGCCCCTGAGCTCCATTTCCCAAGTCGCTTTTTTGTGAGTGGGACGCAACACGGCTGGATGGCTTCACGCCCTATTGTCGATCCGCGGTGGCAGGCTGAACCGCTGGTGAATTCTTCTTCGTGATGGGAAATGAGAGTGACATGTGCCCGACCAAACACCTCCAGCGAGTCTCTCATTGGTTCCCCCTCTTGCAGTTCATCCTGCGGACAAATTGCAGACGGTACGAAAGAGGCATGGAAAGGCGCCGAGTCTCCAAGTGGGGAGATTGTTAGTAAGGGGGCCCGAATGGAGAACACGAGCACCAGGAGAGGAAAACTGAGGTGAGTTTCAGAAAGCTTTCCCGATCCCACGGTGTAGCATCCGCTGGGTTTCCAGTGAGTGCTTTCGCTGTCGGAAGATTGCGTTGAACCTGGAGAGTTGGGAGCCATGGAATGGGGAGCACGCAGGATTCCTTTCAAGGGTCTGCATTTGCTTTCCCAACCTCACCAATCGTCTCAGCCCCAAGAGTGTCCAGCCTTATGTCTTCTGCCGCTGGGGCTGTAGATGTGGTCAATCCTGGTTGCATGCCAGTCCCTGAACGCATTTTGGAAGAATTTCTCTCTGTTTTGCCCTGCTTGTTTCTTCTTTGTGTTGGAAATGTATCCTCAGAATGGGTCTGAGCTGATTTTCCCTGCTGGTTTTAGGCCGCTTTACACACACTTGATGCACTTACACAGAGATATCAAGACTTAGCTTTTAAGATGCTTACTAGTCGGATAGATACTTGTGCGATGAACAGGGTCTGGTGAGTCCAGTTGATTGAGCAAGGAGTAGGTCGTGTCCATTCCATATTCGGTTTTCGGAAGGGTATCTGTGCTCATTTCAAACTCGAGTTTTATGCGTCACCGCACCTCACCTTTCCCCTGAAGCAGGCATAAGTGTGTTTT
>NW_026711920.1:0-26306 GCF_026419965.1 Kogia breviceps
CTCCTGGTGCTCGTGTTCTCCATTCAGGCCCCCTTACTAACAATCTCCCCACTTGGAGACTCGGCGCCTTTCCATGCCTCTTTCGTACCGTCTGCAATTTGTCCGCAGGATGAACTGCAAGAGGGGGAACCAATGAGAGACTCGCTGGAGGTGTTTGGTCGGGCACATGTCACTCTCATTTCCCATCACGAAGAAGAATTCACCAGCGGTTCAGCCTGCCACCGCGGATCGACAATAGGGCGTGAAGCCATCCAGCCGTGTTGCGTCCCACTCACAAAAAAGCGACTTGGGAAATGGAGCTCAGGGGCCCTGCACTTCCCAAACCTGCAGAGTTCTAAACGATAACTATCGCCCCAAAATATATTGAGCGCAGGCTACGAAGAGGCGCTGAACGCAAGGCAGAACTGCAGGAAACGGATGTCAACGGGTACATCGGAATGGCCCCGATAGCACATGAAAAGCGCCAGAACGTGGACAATGATGCGGTTGGCCAAAAAGGGCGTATGCGTTTTTTCCTGAATATATTCAGGAAAAAACGCATACGCCCTTTTTGGCCAACCAAGCAACCTGGGAGAGCAAATCAGCACTACAAAGAAATCTCTCGCCCCCCCCCCCCGGGGGGCAAAAGGGCCAGGCGAAAAAAGTCTAAAAACCAGAAAGGCAGGACAGCCCACGGAGTCAAGGGAGCCTTGTTAAGCTGATGGGCGGGATGTCAATGGCCAACAGCCAATCTTCACAAGTGTATCCTCTTTCCCAAACCATGTAAAACACAGAACCACAGAGCATAGGGCACTTCCACACATGGGCGTTGACCTTGGGAAAATGAAAAAATCAACCAGACACAGGGACCCCAAAGTTGAGGGCTGCTGTCTTGACAAGAACCTCCACTCCGGTACACGTTTCATATCCCAGGAAAGAGCCAAGTGGACAAAGACGAGTGGACAAGTGGACAAAGACAAGTGGACAAGTGGACAAGTGGTGCTACGTAGGTCCAATGGAGTGTCACTCAGCCATGAAATCCACGTCATGAGGCTGGTAGCAGCATCCTGAGTGGATTTAGGTACGATCATCCTCAGTGAAATAAGTCCCACAAAAAAAGAAACTTATGATATCACTTATCGAGGGAATGTAAAAATCGCTCCCCATGAACGGAATCCCCAAACAGAACAGAGTCACGCTTTTAGAAAACACACTTATGCCTGCTTCAGGGGAAAGGTGAGGTGCGGTGACGCATAAAACTCGAGTTTGGAATGAGCACAGATACCCTTCCGAAAACCGAATATGGAATGGACACGACCTACTCCTTGCTCAATCAACTGGACTCACCAGACCCTGTTCATCGCACAAGTATCTATCCGACTAGTAAGCATCTTCAAAGCTAAGTCTTGATATCTCTGTGTAAGTGCATCAAGGGTGTGTAAAGCGGCCTAAAACCAGCAGGGAAAATCAGCTCAGACCCATTCTGAGGATACATTTCCAACACAAAGAAGAAACAAGCAGGGCAAAACAGAGAGAAATTCTTCCAAAATGCGTTCAGGGACTGGCATGCAACCAGGATTGACCACATCTACAGCCCCAGCGGCAGAAGACAGAAGGCTGGACACTCTTGGGGCTGAGACGATTGGTGAGGTTGGGAAAGCAAATGCAGACCCTTGAAAGGAATCCTGCGTGCTCCCCATTCCATGGCTCCCAACTCTCCAGGTTCAACGCAATCTTCCGACAGCGAAAGCACTCATTGGAAACCCAGCGGATGCTACACCGTGGGATCGGGAAAGCTTTCTGAAACTCACCTCAGTTTTCCTCTCCTGGTGCTCGTGTTCTCCATTCAGGCACCCTTACTAACAATCTCCCCACTTGGAGACTCGGCGCCTTTCCATGCCTCTTTCGTACCGTCTGCAATTTGTCCGCAGGATGAACTGCAAGAGGGGGAACCAATGAGAGACTCGCTGGAGGTGTTTGGTCGGGCACATGTCACTCTCATTTCCCATCACGAAGAAGAATTCACCAGCGGTTCAGCCTGCCACCGCGGATCGACAATAGGGCGTGAAGCCATCCAGCCGTGTTGCGTCCCACTCACAAAAAAGCGACTTGGGAAATGGAGCTCAGGGGCCCTGCACTTCCCAAACCTGCAGAGTTCTAAACGATAACTATCGCCCCAAAATATATTGAGGTCAGGCTACGAAGAGGCGCTGAACGCAAGGCAGAACTGCAGGAAACGGATGTCAACGGGTACATCGGAATGGCCCCGATAGCACATGAAAAGCGCCAGAACGTGGACAATGATGCGGTTGGCCAAAAAGGGCGTATGCGTTTTTTCCTGAATATATTCAGGAAAAAACGCATACGCCCTTTTTGGCCAACCAAGCAACCTGGGAGAGCAAATCAGCACTACAAAGAAATCTCTCGCCCCCCCCCCGGGGGGCAAAAGGGCCAGGCGAAAAAAGTCTAAAAACCAGAAAGGCAGGACAGCCCACGGAGTCAAGGGAGCCTTGTTAAGCTGATGGGCGGGATGTCAATGGCCAACAGCCAATCTTCACAAGTGTATCCTCTTTCCCAAACCATGTAAAACACAGAACCACAGAGCATAGGGCACTTCCCCACATGGGCGTTGACCTTGGGAAAATGAAAAAATCAACCAGACACAGGGACCCCAAAGTTGAGGGCTGCTGTCTTGACAAGAACCTCCACTCCGGTACACGTTTCATATCCCAGGAAAGAGCCAAGTGGACAAAGACGAGTGGACAAGTGGACAAAGACAAGTGGACAAGTGGACAAGTGGTGCTACGTAGGTCCAATGGACTGTCACTCAGCCATGAAATCCACGTCATGAGGCTGGTAGCAGCATCCTGAGTGGATTTAGGTACGATCATCCTCAGTGAAATAAGTCCCACAAAAAAAGAAACTTATGATATCACTTATCGAGGGAATGTAAAAATCGCTCCCCATGAACGGAATCCCCAAACAGAACAGAGTCACGCTTTTAGAAAACACACTTATGCCTGCTTCAGGGGAAAGGTGAGGTGCGGTGACGCATAAAACTCGAGTTTGAAATGAGCACAGATACCCTTCCGAAAACCGAATATGGAATGGACACGACCTACTCCTTGCTCAATCAACTGGACTCACCAGACCCTGTTCATCGCACAAGTATCTATCCGACTAGTAAGCATCTTAAAAGCTAAGTCTTGATATCTCTGTGTAAGTGCATCAAGGGTGTGTAAAGCGGCCTAAAACCAGCAGGGAAAATCAGCTCAGACCCATTCTGAGGATACATTTCCAACACAAAGAAGAAACAAGCAGGGCAAAACAGAGAGAAATTCTTCCAAAATGCGTTCAGGGACTGGCATGCAACCAGGATTGACCACATCTACAGCCCCAGCGGCAGAAGACATAAGGCTGGACACTCTTGGGGCTGAGACGATTGGTGAGGTTGGGAAAGCAAATGCAGACCCTTGAAAGGAATCCTGCGTGCTCCCCATTCCATGGCTCCCAACTCTCCAGGTTCAACGCAATCTTCCGACAGCGAAAGCACTCATTGGAAACCAGCGGATGCTACACCGTGGGATCGGGAAAGCTTTCTGAAACTCACCTCAGTTTTCCTCTCCTGGTGCTCGTGTTCTCCATTCAGGCCCCCTTACTAACAATCTCCCCACTTGGAGACTCGGCGCCTTTCCATGCCTCTTTCGTACCGTCTGCAATTTGTCCGCAGGATGAACTGCAAGAGGGGGAACCAATGAGAGACTCGCTGGAGGTGTTTGGTCGGGCACATGTCACTCTCATTTCCCATCACGAAGAAGAATTCACCAGCGGTTCAGCCTGCAACCGCGGATCGACAATAGGGCGTGAAGCCATCCAGCCGTGTTGCGTCCCACTCACAAAAAAGCGACTTGGGAAATGGAGCTCAGGGGCCCTGCACTTCCCAAACCTGCAGAGTTCTAAACGATAACTATCGCCCCAAAATATATTGAGCGCAGGCTACGAAGAGGCGCTGAACGCAAGGCAGAACTGCAGGAAACGGATGTCAACGGGTACATCGGAATGGCCCCGATAGCACATGAAAAGCGCCAGAACGTGGACAATGATGCGGTTGGCCAAAAAGGGCGTATGCGTTTTTTCCTGAATATATTCAGGAAAAAACGCATACGCCCTTTTTGGCCAACCAAGCAACCTGGGAGAGCAAATCAGCACTACAAAGAAATCTCTCGCCCCCCCCCGGGGCAAAAGGGCCAGGCGAAAAAAGTCTAAAAACCAGAAAGGCAGGACAGCCCACGGAGTCAAGGGAGCCTTGTTAAGCTGATGGGCGGGATGTCAATGGCCAACAGCCAATCTTCACAAGTGTATCCTCTTTCCCAAACCATGTCAAACACAGAACCACAGAGCATAGGGCACTTCCACACATGGGCGTTGACCTTGGGAAAATGAAAAAATCAACCAGACACAGGGACCCCAAAGTTGAGGGCTGCTGTCTTGACAAGAACCTCCACTCCGGTACACGTTTCATATCCCAGGAAAGAGCCAAGTGGACAAAGACGAGTGGACAAGTGGACAAAGACAAGTGGACAAGTGGACAAGTGGTGCTACGTAGGTCCAATGGAGTGTCACTCAGCCATGAAATCCACGTCATGAGGCTGGTAGCAGCATCCTGAGTGGATTTAGGTACGATCATCCTCAGTGAAATAAGTCCCACAAAAAAAGAAACTTATGATATCACTTATCGAGGGAATGTAAAAATCGCTCCCCATGAACGGAATCCCCAAACAGAACAGAGTCACGCTTTTAGAAAACACACTTATGCCTGCTTCAGGGGAAAGGTGAGGTGCGGTGACGCATAAAACTCGAGTTTGAAATGAGCACAGATACCCTTCCGAAAACCGAATATGGAATGGACACGACCTACTCCTTGCTCAATCAACTGGACTCACCAGACCCTGTTCATCGCACAAGTATCTATCCGACTAGTAAGCATCTTAAAAGCTAAGTCTTGATATCTCTGTGTAAGTGCATCAAGGGTGTGTAAAGCGGCCTAAAACCAGCAGGGAAAATCAGCTCAGACCCATTCTGAGGATACATTTCCAACACAAAGAAGAAACAAGCAGGGCAAAACAGAGAGAAATTCTTCCAAAATGCGTTCAGGGACTGGCATGCAACCAGGATTGACCACATCTACAGCCCCAGCGGCAGAAGACATAAGGCTGGACACTCTTGGGGCTGAGACGATTGGTGAGGTTGGGAAAGCAAATGCAGACCCTTGAAAGGAATCCTGCGTGCTCCCCATTCCATGGCTCCCAACTCTCCAGGTTCAACGCAATCTTCCGACAGCGAAAGCACTCATTGGAAACCCAGCGGATGCTACACCGTGGGATCGGGAAAGCTTTCTGAAACTCACCTCAGTTTTCCTCTCCTGGTGCTCGTGTTCTCCATTCAGGCCCCCTTACTAACAATCTCCCCACTTGGAGACTCGGCGCCTTTCCATGCCTCTTTCGTACCGTCTGCAATTTGTCCGCAGGATGAACTGCAAGAGGGGGAACCAATGAGAGACTCGCTGGAGGTGTTTGGTCGGGCACATGTCACTCTCATTTCCCATCACGAAGAAGAATTCACCAGCGGTTCAGCCTGCCACCGCGGATCGACAATAGGGCGTGAAGCCATCCAGCCGTGTTGCGTCCCACTCACAAAAAAGCGACTTGGGAAATGGAGCTCAGGGGCCCTGCACTTCCCAAACCTGCAGAGTTCTAAACGATAACTATCGCCCCAAAATATATTGAGCGCAGGCTACGAAGAGGCGCTGAACGCAAGGCAGAACTGCAGGAAACGGATGTCAACGGGTACATCGGAATGGCCCCGATAGCACATGAAAAGCGCCAGAACGTGGACAATGATGCGGTTGGCCAAAAAGGGCGTATGCGTTTTTTCCTGAATATATTCAGGAAAAAACGCATACGCCCTTTTTGGCCAACCAAGCAACCTGGGAGAGCAAATCAGCACTACAAAGAAATCTCTCGCCCCCCCCCCCGGGGCAAAAGGGCCAGGCGAAAAAAGTCTAAAAACCAGAAAGGCAGGACAGCCCACGGAGTCAAGGGAGCCTTGTTAAGCTGATGGGCGGGATGTCAATGGCCAACAGCCAATCTTCACAAGTGTATCCTCTTTCCCAAACCATGTCAAACACAGAACCACAGAGCATAGGGCACTTCCACACATGGGCGTTGACCTTGGGAAAATGAAAAAATCAACCAGACACAGGGACCCCAAAGTTGAGGGCTGCTGTCTTGACAAGAACCTCCACTCCGGTACACGTTTCATATCCCAGGAAAGAGCCAAGTGGACAAAGACGAGTGGACAAGTGGACAAAGACAAGTGGACAAGTGGACAAGTGGTGCTACGTAGGTCCAATGGAGTGTCACTCAGCCATGAAATCCACGTCATGAGGCTGGTAGCAGCATCCTGAGTGGATTTAGGTACGATCATCCTCAGTGAAATAAGTCCCACAAAAAAAGAAACTTATGATATCACTTATCGAGGGAATGTAAAAATCGCTCCCCATGAACGGAGTCCCCAAACAGAACAGAGTCACGCTTTTAGAAAACACACTTATGCCTGCTTCAGGGGAAAGGTGAGGTGCGGTGACGCATAAAACTCGAGTTTGAAATGAGCACAGATACCCTTCCGAAAACCGAATATGGAATGGACACGACCTACTCCTTGCTCAATCAACTGGACTCACCAGACCCTGTTCATCGCACAAGTATCTATCCGACTAGTAAGCATCTTAAAAGCTAAGTCTTGATATCTCTGTGTAAGTGCATCAAGGGTGTGTAAAGCGGCCTAAAACCAGCAGGGAAAATCAGCTCAGACCCATTCTGAGGATACATTTCCAACACAAAGAAGAAACAAGCAGGGCAAAACAGAGAGAAATTCTTCCAAAATGCGTTCAGGGACTGGCATGCAACCAGGATTGACCACATCTACAGCCCCAGCGGCAGAAGACATAAGGCTGGACACTCTTGGGGCTGAGACGATTGGTGAGGTTGGGAAAGCAAATGCAGACCCTTGAAAGGAATCCTGCGTGCTCCCCATTCCATGGCTCCCAACTCTCCAGGTTCAACGCAATCTTCCGACAGCGAAAGCACTCATTGGAAACCCAGCGGATGCTACACCGTGGGATCGGGAAAGCTTTCTGAAACTCACCTCAGTTTTCCTCTCCTGGTGCTCGTGTTCTCCATTCAGGCCCCCTTACTAACAATCTCCCCACTTGGAGACTCGGCGCCTTTCCATGCCTCTTTCGTACCGTCTGCAATTTGTCCGCAGGATGAACTGCAAGAGGGGGAACCAATGAGAGACTCGCTGGAGGTGTTTGGTCGGGCACATGTCACTCTCATTTCCCATCACGAAGAAGAATTCACCAGCGGTTCAGCCTGCAACCGCGGATCGACAATAGGGCGTGAAGCCATCCAGCCGTGTTGCGTCCCACTCCCAAAAATCGACTTGGGAAATGGAGCTCAGGGGCCCTGCACTTCCCAAACCTGCAGAGTTCTAAACGATAACTATCGCCCCAAAATATATTGAGCGCAGGCTACGAAGAGGCGCTGAACGCAAGGCAGAACTGCAGGAAACGGATGTCAACGGGTACATCGGAATGGCCCCGATAGCACATGAAAAGCGCCAGAACGTGGACAATGATGCGGTTGGCCAAAAAGGGCGTATGCGTTTTTTCCTGAATATATTCAGGAAAAAACGCATACGCCCTTTTTGGCCAACCAAGCAACCTGGGAGAGCAAATCAGCACTACAAAGAAATCTCTCGCCCCCCCCCCCCGGGGGGCAAAAGGGCCAGGCGAAAAAAGTCTAAAAACCAGAAAGGCAGGACAGCCCACGGAGTCAAGGGAGCCTT
The DNA here is from genome assembly GCF_026419965.1 of Kogia breviceps. Lineage (NCBI taxonomy): Eukaryota > Metazoa > Chordata > Mammalia > Artiodactyla > Physeteridae > Kogia > Kogia breviceps. The sequence continues at coordinate 7,888 of NW_026711920.1, forward strand.
GTTAAGCTGATGGGCGGGATGTCAATGGCCAACAGCCAATCTTCACAAGTGTATCCTCTTTCCCAAACCATGTAAAACACAGAACCACAGAGCATAGGGCACTTCCACACATGGGCGTTGACCTTGGGAAAATGAAAAAATCAACCAGACACAGGGACCCCAAAGTTGAGGGCTGCTGTCTTGACAAGAACCTCCACTCCGGTAGACGTTTCATATCCCAGGAAAGAGCCAAGTGGACAAAGACGAGTGGACAAGTGGACAAAGACAAGTGGACAAGTGGACAAGTGGTGCTACGTAGGTCCAATGGAGTGTCACTCAGCCATGAAATCCACGTCATGAGGCTGGTAGCAGCATCCTGAGTGGATTTAGGTACGATCATCCTCAGTGAAATAAGTCCCACAAAAAAAGAAACTTATGATATCACTTATCGAGGGAATGTAAAAATCGCTCCCCATGAACGGAATCCCCAAACAGAACAGAGTCACGCTTTTAGAAAACACACTTATGCCTGCTTCAGGGGAAAGGTGAGGTGCGGTGACGCATAAAACTCGAGTTTGGAATGAGCACAGATACCCTTCCGAAAACCGAATATGGAATGGACACGACCTACTCCTTGCTCAATCAACTGGACTCACCAGACCCTGTTCATCGCACAAGTATCTATCCGACTAGTAAGCATCTTCAAAGCTAAGTCTTGATATCTCTGTGTAAGTGCATCAAGGGTGTGTAAAGCGGCCTAAAACCAGCAGGGAAAATCAGCTCAGACCCATTCTGAGGATACATTTCCAACACAAAGAAGAAACAAGCAGGGCAAAACAGAGAGAAATTCTTCCAAAATGCGTTCAGGGACTGGCATGCAACCAGGATTGACCACATCTACAGCCCCAGCGGCAGAAGACATAAGGCTGGACACTCTTGGGGCTGAGACGATTGGTGAGGTTGGGAAAGCAAATGCAGACCCTTGAAAGGAATCCTGCGTGCTCCCCATTCCATGGGTCCCAACTCTCCAGGTTCAACGCAATCTTCCGACAGCGAAAGCACTCATTGGAAACCCAGCGGATGCTACACCGTGGGATCGGGAAAGCTTTCTGAAACTCACCTCAGTTTTCCTCTCCTGGTGCTCGTGTTCTCCATTCAGGCCCCCTTACTAACAATCTCCCCACTTGGAGACTCGGCGCCTTTCCATGCCTCTTTCGTACCGTCTGCAATTTGTCCGCAGGATGAACTGCAAGAGGGGGAACCAATGAGAGACTCGCTGGAGGTGTTTGGTCGGGCACATGTCACTCTCATTTCCCATCACGAAGAAGAATTCACCAGCGGTTCAGCCTGCCACCGCGGATCGACAATAGGGCGTGAAGCCATCCAGCCGTGTTGCGTCCCACTCACAAAAAAGCGACTTGGGAAATGGAGCTCAGGGGCCCTGCACTTCCCAAACCTGCAGAGTTCTAAACGATAACTATCGCCCCAAAATATATTGAGGTCAGGCTACGAAGAGGCGCTGAACGCAAGGCAGAACTGCAGGAAACGGATGTCAACGGGTACATCGGAATGGCCCCGATAGCACATGAAAAGCGCCAGAACGTGGACAATGATGCGGTTGGCCAAAAAGGGCGTATGCGTTTTTTCCTGAATATATTCAGGAAAAAACGCATACGCCCTTTTTGGCCAACCAAGCAACCTGGGAGAGCAAATCAGCACTACAAAGAAATCTCTCGCCCCCCCCCCCGGGGGGCAAAAGGGCCAGGCGAAAAAAGTCTAAAAACCAGAAAGGCAGGACAGCCCACGGAGTCAAGGGAGCCTTGTTAAGCTGATGGGCGGGATGTCAATGGCCAACAGCCAATCTTCACAAGTGTATCCTCTTTCCCAAACCATGTAAAACACAGAACCACAGAGCATAGGGCACTTCCCCACATGGGCGTTGACCTTGGGAAAATGAAAAAATCAACCAGACACAGGGACCCCAAAGTTGAGGGCTGCTGTCTTGACAAGAACCTCCACTCCGGTACACGTTTCATATCCCAGGAAAGAGCCAAGTGGACAAAGACGAGTGGACAAGTGGACAAAGACAAGTGGACAAGTGGACAAGTGGTGCTACGTAGGTCCAATGGAGTGTCACTCAGCCATGAAATCCACGTCATGAGGCTGGTAGCAGCATCCTGAGTGGATTTAGGTACGATCATCCTCAGTGAAATAAGTCCCACAAAAAAAGAAACTTATGATATCACTTATCGAGGGAATGTAAAAATCGCTCCCCATGAACGGAATCCCCAAACAGAACAGAGTCACGCTTTTAGAAAACACACTTATGCCTGCTTCAGGGGAAAGGTGAGGTGCGGTGACGCATAAAACTCGAGTTTGAAATGAGCACAGATACCCTTCCGAAAACCGAATATGGAATGGACACGACCTACTCCTTGCTCAATCAACTGGACTCACCAGACCCTGTTCATCGCACAAGTATCTATCCGACTAGTAAGCATCTTAAAAGCTAAGTCTTGATATCTCTGTGTAAGTGCATCAAGGGTGTGTAAAGCGGCCTAAAATCAGCAGGGAAAATCAGCTCAGACCCATTCTGAGGATACATTTCCAACACAAAGAAGAAACAAGCAGGGCAAAACAGAGAGAAATTCTTCCAAAATGCGTTCAGGGACTGGCATGCAACCAGGATTGACCACATCTACAGCCCCAGCGGCAGAAGACATAAGGCTGGACACTCTTGGGGCTGAGACGATTGGTGAGGTTGGGAAAGCAAATGCAGACCCTTGAAAGGAATCCTGCGTGCTCCCCATTCCATGGCTCCCAACTCTCCAGGTTCAACGCAATCTTCCGACAGCGAAAGCACTCATTGGAAACCCAGCGGATGCTACACCGTGGGATCGGGAAAGCTTTCTGAAACTCACCTCAGTTTTCCTCTCCTGGTGCTCGTGTTCTCCATTCAGGCCCCCTTACTAACAATCTCCCCACTTGGAGACTCGGCGCCTTTCCATGCCTCTTTCGTACCGTCTGCAATTTGTCCGCAGGATGAACTGCAAGAGGGGGAACCAATGAGAGACTCGCTGGAGGTGTTTGGTCGGGCACATGTCACTCTCATTTCCCATCACGAAGAAGAATTCACCAGCGGTTCAGCCTGCCACCGCGGATCGACAATAGGGCGTGAAGCCATCCAGCCGTGTTGCGTCCCACTCACAAAAAAGCGACTTGGGAAATGGAGCTCAGGGGCCCTGCACTTCCCAAACCTGCAGAGTTCTAAACGATAACTATCGCCCCCAAATATATTGAGGTCAGGCTACGAAGAGGCGCTGAACGCAAGGCAGAACTGCAGGAAACGGATGTCAACGGGTACATCGGAATGGCCCCGATAGCACATGAAAAGCACCAGAACGTGGACAATGATGCGGTTGGCCAAAAAGGGCGTATGCGTTTTTTCCTGAATATATTCAGGAAAAAACGCATACGCCCTTTTTGGCCAACCAAGCAACCTGGGAGAGCAAATCAGCACTACAAAGAAATCTCTCGCCCCCCCCCGGGGCAAAAGGGCCAGGCGAAAAAAGTCTAAAAACCAGAAAGGCAGGACAGCCCACGGAGTCAAGGGAGCCTTGTTAAGCTGATGGGCGGGATGTCAATGGCCAACAGCCAATCTTCACAAGTGTATCCTCTTTCCCAAACCATGTCAAACACAGAACCACAGAGCATAGGGCACTTCCACACATGGGCGTTGACCTTGGGAAAATGAAAAAATCAACCAGACACAGGGACCCCAAAGTTGAGGGCTGCTGTCTTGACAAGAACCTCCACTCCGGTACACGTTTCATATCCCAGGAAAGAGCCAAGTGGACAAAGACGAGTGGACAAGTGGACAAAGACAAGTGGACAAGTGGACAAGTGGTGCTACGTAGGTCCAATGGACTGTCACTCAGCCATGAAATCCACGTCATGAGGCTGGTAGCAGCATCCTGAGTGGATTTAGGTACGATCATCCTCAGTGAAATAAGTCCCACAAAAAAAGAAACTTATGATATCACTTATCGAGGGAATGTAAAAATCGCTCCCCATGAACGGAATCCCCAAACAGAACAGAGTCACGCTTTTAGAAAACACACTTATGCCTGCTTCAGGGGAAAGGTGAGGTGCGGTGACGCATAAAACTCGAGTTTGAAATGAGCACAGATACCCTTCCGAAAACCGAATATGGAATGGACACGACCTACTCCTTGCTCAATCAACTGGACTCACCAGACCCTGTTCATCGCACAAGTATCTATCCGACTAGTAAGCATCTTAAAAGCTAAGTCTTGATATCTCTGTGTAAGTGCATCAAGGGTGTGTAAAGCGGCCTAAAACCAGCAGGGAAAATCAGCTCAGACCCATTCTGAGGATACATTTCCAACACAAAGAAGAAACAAGCAGGGCAAAACAGAGAGAAATTCTTCCAAAATGCGTTCAGGGACTGGCATGCAACCAGGATTGACCACATCTACAGCCCCAGCGGCAGAAGACATAAGGCTGGACACTCTTGGGGCTGAGACGATTGGTGAGGTTGGGAAAGCAAATGCAGACCCTTGAAAGGAATCCTGCGTGCTCCCCATTCCATGGCTCCCAACTCTCCAGGTTCAACGCAATCTTCCGACAGCGAAAGCACTCATTGGAAACCCAGCGGATGCTACACCGTGGGATCGGGAAAGCTTTCTGAAACTCACCTCAGTTTTCCTCTCCTGGTGCTCGTGTTCTCCATTCAGGCCCCCTTACTAACAATCTCCCCACTTGGAGACTCGGCGCCTTTCCATGCCTCTTTCGTACCGTCTGCAATTTGTCCGCAGGATGAACTGCAAGAGGGGGAACCAATGAGAGACTCGCTGGAGGTGTTTGGTCGGGCACATGTCACTCTCATTTCCCATCACGAAGAAGAATTCACCAGCGGTTCAGCCTGCCACCGCGGATCGACAATAGGGCGTGAAGCCATCCAGCCGTGTTGCGTCACACTCACAAAAAAGCGACTTGGGAAATGGAGCTCAGGGGCCCTGCACTTCCCAAACCTGCAGAGTTCTAAACGATAACTATCGCCCCAAAATATATTGAGCGCAGGCTACGAAGAGGCGCTGAACGCAAGGCAGAACTGCAGGAAACGGATGTCAACGGGTACATCGGAATGGCCCCGATAGCACATGAAAAGCGCCAGAACGTGGACAATGATGCGGTTGGCCAAAAAGGGCGTATGCGTTTTTTCCTGAATATATTCAGGAAAAAACGCATACGCCCTTTTTGGCCAACCAAGCAACCTGGGAGAGCAAATCAGCACTACAAAGAAATCTCTCGCCCCCCCCCACCCCCGGGGCAAAAGGGCCAGGCGAAAAAAGTCTAAAAACCAGAAAGGCAGGACAGCCCACGGAGTCAAGGGAGCCTTGTTAAGCTGATGGGCGGGATGTCAATGGCCAACAGCCAATCTTCACAAGTGTATCCTCTTTCCCAAACCATGTCAAACACAGAACCACAGAGCATAGGGCACTTCCACACATGGGCGTTGACCTTGGGAAAATGAAAAAATCAACCAGACACAGGGACCCCAAAGTTGAGGGCTGCTGTCTTGACAAGAACCTCCACTCCGGTACACGTTTCATATCCCAGGAAAGAGCCAAGTGGACAAAGACGAGTGGACAAGTGGACAAAGACAAGTGGACAAGTGGACAAGTGGTGCTACGTAGGTCCAATGGAGTGTCACTCAGCCATGAAATCCACGTCATGAGGCTGGTAGCAGCATCCTGAGTGGATTTAGGTACGATCATCCTCAGTGAAATAAGTCCCACAAAAAAAGAAACTTATGATATCACTTATCGAGGGAATGTAAAAATCGCTCCCCATGAACGGAATCCCCAAACAGAACAGAGTCACGCTTTTAGAAAACACACTTATGCCTGCTTCAGGGGAAAGGTGAGGTGCGGTGACGCATAAAACTCGAGTTTGAAATGAGCACAGATACCCTTCCGAAAACCGAATATGGAATGGACACGACCTACTCCTTGCTCAATCAACTGGACTCACCAGACCCTGTTCATCGCACAAGTATCTATCCGACTAGTAAGCATCTTAAAAGCTAAGTCTTGATATCTCTGTGTAAGTGCATCAAGGGTGTGTAAAGCGGCCTAAAACCAGCAGGGAAAATCAGCTCAGACCCATTCTGAGGATACATTTCCAACACAAAGAAGAAACAAGCAGGGCAAAACAGAGAGAAATTCTTCCAAAATGCGTTCAGGGACTGGCATGCAACCAGGATTGACCACATCTACAGCCCCAGCGGCAGAAGACATAAGGCTGGACACTCTTGGGGCTGAGACGATTGGTGAGGTTGGGAAAGCAAATGCAGACCCTTGAAAGGAATCCTGCGTGCTCCCCATTCCATGGCTCCCAACTCTCCAGGTTCAACGCAATCTTCCGACAGCGAAAGCACTCATTGGAAACCCAGCGGATGCTACACCGTGGGATCGGGAAAGCTTTCTGAAACTCACCTCAGTTTTCCTCTCCTGGTGCTCGTGTTCTCCATTCAGGCCCCCTTACTAACAATCTCCCCACTTGGAGACTCGGCGCCTTTCCATGCCTCTTTCGTACCGTCTGCAATTTGTCCGCAGGATGAACTGCAAGAGGGGGAACCAATGAGAGACTCGCTGGAGGTGTTTGGTCGGGCACATGTCACTCTCATTTCCCATCACGAAGAAGAATTCACCAGCGGTTCAGCCTGCCACCGCGGATCGACAATAGGGCGTGAAGCCATCCAGCCGTGTTGCGTCCCACTCACAAAAAAGCGACTTGGGAAATGGAGCTCAGGGGCCCTGCACTTCCCAAACCTGCAGAGTTCTAAACGATAACTATCGCCCCAAAATATATTGAGGTCAGGCTACGAAGAGGCGCTGAACGCAAGGCAGAACTGCAGGAAACGGATGTCAACGGGTACATCGGAATGGCCCCGATAGCACATGAAAAGCGCCAGAACGTGGACAATGATGCGGTTGGCCAAAAAGGGCGTATGCGTTTTTTCCTGAATATATTCAGGAAAAAACGCATACGCCCTTTTTGGCCAACCAAGCAACCTGGGAGAGCAAATCAGCACTACAAAGAAATCTCTCGCCCCCCCCCACCCCCGGGGCAAAAGGGCCAGGCGAAAAAAGTCTAAAAACCAGAAAGGCAGGACAGCCCACGGAGTCAAGGGAGCCTTGTTAAGCTGATGGGCGGGATGTCAATGGCCAACAGCCAATCTTCACAAGTGTATCCTCTTTCCCAAACCATGTCAAACACAGAACCACAGAGCATAGGGCACTTCCACACATGGGCGTTGACCTTGGGAAAATGAAAAAATCAACCAGACACAGGGACCCCAAAGTTGAGGGCTGCTGTCTTGACAAGAACCTCCACTCCGGTACACGTTTCATATCCCAGGAAAGAGCCAAGTGGACAAAGACGAGTGGACAAGTGGACAAAGACAAGTGGACAAGTGGACAAGTGGTGCTACGTAGGTCCAATGGACTGTCACTCAGCCATGAAATCCACGTCATGAGGCTGGTAGCAGCATCCTGAGTGGATTTAGGTACGATCATCCTCAGTGAAATAAGTCCCACAAAAAAAGAAACTTATGATATCACTTATCGAGGGAATGTAAAAATCGCTCCCCATGAACGGAATCCCCAAACAGAACAGAGTCACGCTTTTAGAAAACACACTTATGCCTGCTTCAGGGGAAAGGTGAGGTGCGGTGACGCATAAAACTCGAGTTTGAAATGAGCACAGATACCCTTCCGAAAACCGAATATGGAATGGACACGACCTACTCCTTGCTCAATCAACTGGACTCACCAGACCCTGTTCATCGCACAAGTATCTATCCGACTAGTAAGCATCTTAAAAGCTAAGTCTTGATATCTCTGTGTAAGTGCATCAAGGGTGTGTAAAGCGGCCTAAAACCAGCAGGGAAAATCAGCTCAGACCCATTCTGAGGATACATTTCCAACACAAAGAAGAAACAAGCAGGGCAAAACAGAGAGAAATTCTTCCAAAATGCGTTCAGGGACTGGCATGCAACCAGGATTGACCACATCTACAGCCCCAGCGGCAGAAGACATAAGGCTGGACACTCTTGGGGCTGAGACGATTGGTGAGGTTGGGAAAGCAAATGCAGACCCTTGAAAGGAATCCTGCGTGCTCCCCATTCCATGGCTCCCAACTCTCCAGGTTCAACGCAATCTTCCGACAGCGAAAGCACTCATTGGAAACCCAGCGGATGCTACACCGTGGGATCGGGAAAGCTTTCTGAAACTCACCTCAGTTTTCCTCTCCTGGTGCTCGTGTTCTCCATTCAGGCCCCCTTACTAACAATCTCCCCACTTGGAGACTCGGCGCCTTTCCATGCCTCTTTCGTACCGTCTGCAATTTGTCCGCAGGATGAACTGCAAGAGGGGGAACCAATGAGAGACTCGCTGGAGGTGTTTGGTCGGGCACATGTCACTCTCATTTCCCATCACGAAGAAGAATTCACCAGCGGTTCAGCCTGCCACCGCGGATCGACAATAGGGCGTGAAGCCATCCAGCCGTGTTGCGTCCCACTCACAAAAAAGCGACTTGGGAAATGGAGCTCAGGGGCCCTGCACTTCCCAAACCTGCAGAGTTCTAAACGATAACTATCGCCCCAAAATATATTGAGCGCAGGCTACGAAGAGGCGCTGAACGCAAGGCAGAACTGCAGGAAACGGATGTCAACGGGTACATCGGAATGGCCCCGATAGCACATGAAAAGCGCCAGAACGTGGACAATGATGCGGTTGGCCAAAAAGGGCGTATGCGTTTTTTCCTGAATATATTCAGGAAAAAACGCATACGCCCTTTTTGGCCAACCAAGCAACCTGGGAGAGCAAATCAGCACTACAAAGAAATCTCTCGCCCCCCCCCACCCCCGGGGCAAAAGGGCCAGGCGAAAAAAGTCTAAAAACCAGAAAGGCAGGACAGCCCACGGAGTCAAGGGAGCCTTGTTAAGCTGATGGGCGGGATGTCAATGGCCAACAGCCAATCTTCACAAGTGTATCCTCTTTCCCAAACCATGTCAAACACAGAACCACAGAGCATAGGGCACTTCCACACATGGGCGTTGACCTTGGGAAAATGAAAAAATCAACCAGACACAGGGACCCCAAAGTTGAGGGCTGCTGTCTTGACAAGAACCTCCACTCCGGTACACGTTTCATATCCCAGGAAAGAGCCAAGTGGACAAAGACGAGTGGACAAGTGGACAAAGACAAGTGGACAAGTGGACAAGTGGTGCTACGTAGGTCCAATGGAGTGTCACTCAGCCATGAAATCCACGTCATGAGGCTGGTAGCAGCATCCTGAGTGGATTTAGGTACGATCATCCTCAGTGAAATAAGTCCCACAAAAAAAGAAACTTATGATATCACTTATCGAGGGAATGTAAAAATCGCTCCCCATGAACGGAATCCCCAAACAGAACAGAGTCACGCTTTTAGAAAACACACTTATGCCTGCTTCAGGGGAAAGGTGAGGTGCGGTGACGCATAAAACTCGAGTTTGAAATGAGCACAGATACCCTTCCGAAAACCGAATATGGAATGGACACGACCTACTCCTTGCTCAATCAACTGGACTCACCAGACCCTGTTCATCGCACAAGTATCTATCCGACTAGTAAGCATCTTAAAAGCTAAGTCTTGATATCTCTGTGTAAGTGCATCAAGGGTGTGTAAAGCGGCCTAAAACCAGCAGGGAAAATCAGCTCAGACCCATTCTGAGGATACATTTCCAACACAAAGAAGAAACAAGCAGGGCAAAACAGAGAGAAATTCTTCCAAAATGCGTTCAGGGACTGGCATGCAACCAGGATTGACCACATCTACAGCCCCAGCGGCAGAAGACATAAGGCTGGACACTCTTGGGGCTGAGACGATTGGTGAGGTTGGGAAAGCAAATGCAGACCCTTGAAAGGAATCCTGCGTGCTCCCCATTCCATGGCTCCCAACTCTCCAGGTTCAACGCAATCTTCCGACAGCGAAAGCACTCATTGGAAACCCAGCGGATGCTACACCGTGGGATCGGGAAAGCTTTCTGAAACTCACCTCAGTTTTCCTCTCCTGGTGCTCGTGTTCTCCATTCAGGCCCCCTTACTAACAATCTCCCCACTTGGAGACTCGGCGCCTTTCCATGCCTCTTTCGTACCGTCTGCAATTTGTCCGCAGGATGAACTGCAAGAGGGGGAACCAATGAGAGACTCGCTGGAGGTGTTTGGTCGGGCACATGTCACTCTCATTTCCCATCACGAAGAAGAATTCACCAGCGGTTCAGCCTGCCACCGCGGATCGACAATAGGGCGTGAAGCCATCCAGCCGTGTTGCGTCCCACTCACAAAAAAGCGACTTGGGAAATGGAGCTCAGGGGCCCTGCACTTCCCAAACCTGCAGAGTTCTAAACGATAACTATCGCCCCAAAATATATTGAGGTCAGGCTACGAAGAGGCGCTGAACGCAAGGCAGAACTGCAGGAAACGGATGTCAACGGGTACATCGGAATGGCCCCGATAGCACATGAAAAGCGCCAGAACGTGGACAATGATGCGGTTGGCCAAAAAGGGCGTATGCGTTTTTTCCTGAATATATTCAGGAAAAAACGCATACGCCCTTTTTGGCCAACCAAGCAACCTGGGAGAGCAAATCAGCACTACAAAGAAATCTCTCGCCCCCCCCCACCCCCGGGGCAAAAGGGCCAGGCGAAAAAAGTCTAAAAACCAGAAAGGCAGGACAGCCCACGGAGTCAAGGGAGCCTTGTTAAGCTGATGGGCGGGATGTCAATGGCCAACAGCCAATCTTCACAAGTGTATCCTCTTTCCCAAACCATGTCAAACACAGAACCACAGAGCATAGGGCACTTCCACACATGGGCGTTGACCTTGGGAAAATGAAAAAATCAACCAGACACAGGGACCCCAAAGTTGAGGGCTGCTGTCTTGACAAGAACCTCCACTCCGGTACACGTTTCATATCCCAGGAAAGAGCCAAGTGGACAAAGACGAGTGGACAAGTGGACAAAGACAAGTGGACAAGTGGACAAGTGGTGCTACGTAGGTCCAATGGAGTGTCACTCAGCCATGAAATCCACGTCATGAGGCTGGTAGCAGCATCCTGAGTGGATTTAGGTACGATCATCCTCAGTGAAATAAGTCCCACAAAAAAAGAAACTTATGATATCACTTATCGAGGGAATGTAAAAATCGCTCCCCATGAACGGAATCCCCAAACAGAACAGAGTCACGCTTTTAGAAAACACACTTATGCCTGCTTCAGGGGAAAGGTGAGGTGCGGTGACGCATAAAACTCGAGTTTGAAATGAGCACAGATACCCTTCCGAAAACCGAATATGGAATGGACACGACCTACTCCTTGCTCAATCAACTGGACTCACCAGACCCTGTTCATCGCACAAGTATCTATCCGACTAGTAAGCATCTTAAAAGCTAAGTCTTGATATCTCTGTGTAAGTGCATCAAGTGTGTGTAAAGCGGCCTAAAACCAGCAGGGAAAATCAGCTCAGACCCATTCTGAGGATACATTTCCAACACAAAGAAGAAACAAGCAGGGCAAAACAGAGAGAAATTCTTCCAAAATGCGTTCAGGGACTGGCATGCAACCAGGATTGACCACATCTACAGCCCCAGCGGCAGAAGACATAAGGCTGGACACTCTTGGGGCTGAGACGATTGGTGAGGTTGGGAAAGCAAATGCAGACCCTTGAAAGGAATCCTGCGTGCTCCCCATTCCATGGGTCCCAACTCTCCAGGTTCAACGCAATCTTCCGACAGCGAAAGCACTCATTGGAAACCCAGCGGATGCTACACCGTGGGATCGGGAAAGCTTTCTGAAACTCACCTCAGTTTTCCTCTCCTGGTGCTCGTGTTCTCCATTCAGGCCCCCTTACTAACAATCTCCCCACTTGGAGACTCGGCGCCTTTCCATGCCTCTTTCGTACCGTCTGCAATTTGTCCGCAGGATGAACTGCAAGAGGGGGAACCAATGAGAGACTCGCTGGAGGTGTTTGGTCGGGCACATGTCACTCTCATTTCCCATCACGAAGAAGAATTCACCAGCGGTTCAGCCTGCCACCGCGGATCGACAATAGGGCGTGAAGCCATCCAGCCGTGTTGCGTCCCACTCACAAAAAAGCGACTTGGGAAATGGAGCTCAGGGGCCCTGCACTTCCCAAACCTGCAGAGTTCTAAACGATAACTATCGCCCCCAAATATATTGAGGTCAGGCTACGAAGAGGCGCTGAACGCAAGGCAGAACTGCAGGAAACGGATGTCAACGGGTACATCGGAATGGCCCCGATAGCACATGAAAAGCGCCAGAACGTGGACAATGATGCGGTTGGCCAAAAAGCGCGTATGCGTTTTTTCCTGAATATATTCAGGAAAAAACGCATACGCCCTTTTTGGCCAACCAAGCAACCTGGGAGAGCAAATCAGCACTACAAAGAAATCTCTCGCCCCCCCCCGGGGGGGCAAAAGGGCCAGGCGAAAAAAGTCTAAAAACCAGAAAGGCAGGACAGCCCACGGAGTCAAGGGAGCCTTGTTAAGCTGATGGGCGGGATGTCAATGGCCAACAGCCAATCTTCACAAGTGTATCCTCTTTCCCAAACCATGTAAAACACAGAACCACAGAGCATAGGGCACTTCCACACATGGGCGTTGACCTTGGGAAAATGAAAAAATCAACCAGACACAGGGACCCCAAAGTTGAGGGCTGCTGTCTTGACAAGAACCTCCACTCCGGTACACGTTTCATATCCCAGGAAAGAGCCAAGTGGACAAAGACGAGTGGACAAGTGGACAAAGACAAGTGGACAAGTGGACAAGTGGTGCTACGTAGGTCCAATGGAGTGTCACTCAGCCATGAAATCCACGTCATGAGGCTGGTAGCAGCATCCTGAGTGGATTTAGGTACGATCATCCTCAGTGAAATAAGTCCCACAAAAAAAGAAACTTATGATATCACTTATCGAGGGAATGTAAAAATCGCTCCCCATGAACGGAATCCCCAAACAGAACAGAGTCACGCTTTTAGAAAACACACTTATGCCTGCTTCAGGGGAAAGGTGAGGTGCGGTGACGCATAAAACTCGAGTTTGAAATGAGCACAGATACCCTTCCGAAAACCGAATATGGAATGGACACGACCTACTCCTTGCTCAATCAACTGGACTCACCAGACCCTGTTCATCGCACAAGTATCTATCCGACTAGTAAGCATCTTAAAAGCTAAGTCTTGATATCTCTGTGTAAGTGCATCAAGGGTGTGTAAAGCGGCCTAAAACCAGCAGGGAAAATCAGCTCAGACCCATTCTGAGGATACATTTCCAACACAAAGAAGAAACAAGCAGGGCAAAACAGAGAGAAATTCTTCCAAAATGCGTTCAGGGACTGGCATGCAACCAGGATTGACCACATCTACAGCCCCAGCGGCAGAAGACATAAGGCTGGACACTCTTGGGGCTGAGACGATTGGTGAGGTTGGGAAAGCAAATGCAGACCCTTGAAAGGAATCCTGCGTGCTCCCCATTCCATGGGTCCCAACTCTCCAGGTTCAACGCAATCTTCCGACAGCGAAAGCACTCATTGGAAACCCAGCGGATGCTACACCGTGGGATCGGGAAAGCTTTCTGAAACTCACCTCAGTTTTCCTCTCCTGGTGCTCGTGTTCTCCATTCAGGCCCCCTTACTAACAATCTCCCCACTTGGAGACTCGGCGCCTTTCCATGCCTCTTTCGTACCGTCTGCAATTTGTCCGCAGGATGAACTGCAAGAGGGGGAACCAATGAGAGACTCGCTGGAGGTGTTTGGTCGGGCACATGTCACTCTCATTTCCCATCACGAAGAAGAATTCACCAGCGGTTCAGCCTGCCACCGCGGATCGACAATAGGGCGTGAAGCCATCCAGCCGTGTTGCGTCCCACTCACAAAAAAGCGACTTGGGAAATGGAGCTCAGGGGCCCTGCACTTCCCAAACCTGCAGAGTTCTAAACGATAACTATCGCCCCAAAATATATTGAGGTCAGGCTACGAAGAGGCGCTGAACGCAAGGCAGAACTGCAGGAAACGGATGTCAACGGGTACATCGGAATGGCCCCGATAGCACATGAAAAGCGCCAGAACGTGGACAATGATGCGGTTGGCCAAAAAGCGCGTATGCGTTTTTTCCTGAATATATTCAGGAAAAAACGCATACGCCCTTTTTGGCCAACCAAGCAACCTGGGAGAGCAAATCAGCACTACAAAGTAATCTCTCGCCCCCCCCCCCCGGGGCAAAAGGGCCAGGCGAAAAAAGTCTAAAAACCAGAAAGGCAGGACAGCCCACGGAGTCAAGGGAGCCTTGTTAAGCTGATGGGCGGGATGTCAATGGCCAACAGCCAATCTTCACAAGTGTATCCTCTTTCCCAAACCATGTAAAACACAGAACCACAGAGCATAGGGCACTTCCACACATGGGCGTTGACCTTGGGAAAATGAAAAAATCAACCAGACACAGGGACCCCAAAGTTGAGGGCTGCTGTCTTGACAAGAACCTCCACTCCGGTAGACGTTTCATATCCCAGGAAAGAGCCAAGTGGACAAAGACGAGTGGACAAGTGGACAAAGACAAGTGGACAAGTGGACAAGTGGTGCTACGTAGGTCCAATGGAGTGTCACTCAGCCATGAAATCCACGTCATGAGGCTGGTAGCAGCATCCTGAGTGGATTTAGGTACGATCATCCTCAGTGAAATAAGTCCCACAAAAAAAGAAACTTATGATATCACTTATCGAGGGAATGTAAAAATCGCTCCCCATGAACGGAATCCCCAAACAGAACAGAGTCACGCTTTTAGAAAACACACTTATGCCTGCTTCAGGGGAAAGGTGAGGTGCGGTGACGCATAAAACTCGAGTTTGAAATGAGCACAGATACCCTTCCGAAAACCGAATATGGAATGGACACGACCTACTCCTTGCTCAATCAACTGGACTCACCAGACCCTGTTCATCGCACAAGTATCTATCCGACTAGTAAGCATCTTAAAAGCTAAGTCTTGATATCTCTGTGTAAGTGCATCAAGGGTGTGTAAAGCGGCCTAAAACCAGCAGGGAAAATCAGCTCAGACCCATTCTGAGGATACATTTCCAACACAAAGAAGAAACAAGCAGGGCAAAACAGAGAGAAATTCTTCCAAAATGCGTTCAGGGACTGGCATGCAACCAGGATTGACCACATCTACAGCCCCAGCGGCAGAAGACATAAGGCTGGACACTCTTGGGGCTGAGACGATTGGTGAGGTTGGGAAAGCAAATGCAGACCCTTGAAAGGAATCCTGCGTGCTCCCCATTCCATGGCTCCCAACTCTCCAGGTTCAACGCAATCTTCCGACAGCGAAAGCACTCATTGGAAACCCAGCGGATGCTACACCGTGGGATCGGGAAAGCTTTCTGAAACTCACCTCAGTTTTCCTCTCCTGGTGCTCGTGTTCTCCATTCAGGCCCCCTTACTAACAATCTCCCCACTTGGAGACTCGGCGCCTTTCCATGCCTCTTTCGTACCGTCTGCAATTTGTCCGCAGGATGAACTGCAAGAGGGGGAACCAATGAGAGACTCGCTGGAGGTGTTTGGTCGGGCACATGTCACTCTCATTTCCCATCACGAAGAAGAATTCACCAGCGGTTCAGCCTGCCACCGCGGATCGACAATAGGGCGTGAAGCCATCCAGCCGTGTTGCGTCCCACTCACAAAAAAGCGACTTGGGAAATGGAGCTCAGGGGCCCTGCACTTCCCAAACCTGCAGAGTTCTAAACGATAACTATCGCCCCAAAATATATTGAGGTCAGGCTACGAAGAGGCGCTGAACGCAAGGCAGAACTGCAGGAAACGGATGTCAACGGGTACATCGGAATGGCCCCGATAGCACATGAAAAGCGCCAGAACGTGGACAATGATGCGGTTGGCCAAAAAGCGCGTATGCGTTTTTTCCTGAATATATTCAGGAAAAAACGCATACGCCCTTTTTGGCCAACCAAGCAACCTGGGAGAGCAAATCAGCACTACAAAGAAATCTCTCGCCCCCCCACCCGGGGCAAAAGGGCCAGGCGAAAAAAGTCTAAAAACCAGAAAGGCAGGACAGCCCACGGAGTCAAGGGAGCCTTGTTAAGCTGATGGGCGGGATGTCAATGGCCAACAGCCAATCTTCACAAGTGTATCCTCTTTCCCAAACCATGTAAAACACAGAACCACAGAGCATAGGGCACTTCCACACATGGGCGTTGACCTTGGGAAAATGAAAAAATCAACCAGACACAGGGACCCCAAAGTTGAGGGCTGCTGTCTTGACAAGAACCTCCACTCCGGTACACGTTTCATATCCCAGGAAAGAGCCAAGTGGACAAAGACGAGTGGACAAGTGGACAAAGACAAGTGGACAAGTGGACAAGTGGTGCTACGTAGGTCCAATGGAGTGTCACTCAGCCATGAAATCCACGTCATGAGGCTGGTAGCAGCATCCTGAGTGGATTTAGGTACGATCATCCTCAGTGAAATAAGTCCCACAAAAAAAGAAACTTATGATATCACTTATCGAGGGAATGTAAAAATCGCTCCCCATGAACGGAATCCCCAAACAGAACAGAGTCACGCTTTTAGAAAACACACTTATGCCTGCTTCAGGGGAAAGGTGAGGTGCGGTGACGCATAAAACTCGAGTTTGAAATGAGCACAGATACCCTTCCGAAAACCGAATATGGAATGGACACGACCTACTCCTTGCTCAATCAACTGGACTCACCAGACCCTGTTCATCGCACAAGTATCTATCCGACTAGTAAGCATCTTAAAAGCTAAGTCTTGATATCTCTGTGTAAGTGCATCAAGGGTGTGTAAAGCGGCCTAAAACCAGCAGGGAAAATCAGCTCAGACCCATTCTGAGGATACATTTCCAACACAAAGAAGAAACAAGCAGGGCAAAACAGAGAGAAATTCTTCCAAAATGCGTTCAGGGACTGGCATGCAACCAGGATTGACCACATCTACAGCCCCAGCGGCAGAAGACATAAGGCTGGACACTCTTGGGGCTGAGACGATTGGTGAGGTTGGGAAAGCAAATGCAGACCCTTGAAAGGAATCCTGCGTGCTCCCCATTCCATGGGTCCCAACTCTCCAGGTTCAACGCAATCTTCCGACAGCGAAAGCACTCATTGGAAACCCAGCGGATGCTACACCGTGGGATCGGGAAAGCTTTCTGAAACTCACCTCAGTTTTCCTCTCCTGGTGCTCGTGTTCTCCATTCAGGCCCCCTTACTAACAATCTCCCCACTTGGAGACTCGGCGCCTTTCCATGCCTCTTTCGTACCGTCTGCAATTTGTCCGCAGGATGAACTGCAAGAGGGGGAACCAATGAGAGACTCGCTGGAGGTGTTTGGTCGGGCACATGTCACTCTCATTTCCCATCACGAAGAAGAATTCACCAGCGGTTCAGCCTGCCACCGCGGATCGACAATAGGGCGTGAAGCCATCCAGCCGTGTTGCGTCCCACTCACAAAAAAGCGACTTGGGAAATGGAGCTCAGGGGCCCTGCACTTCCCAAACCTGCAGAGTTCTAAACGATAACTATCGCCCCAAAATATATTGAGGTCAGGCTACGAAGAGGCGCTGAACGCAAGGCAGAACTGCAGGAAACGGATGTCAACGGGTACATCGGAATGGCCCCGATAGCACATGAAAAGCGCCAGAACGTGGACAATGATGCGGTTGGCCAAAAAGCGCGTATGCGTTTTTTCCTGAATATATTCAGGAAAAAACGCATACGCCCTTTTTGGCCAACCAAGCAACCTGGGAGAGCAAATCAGCACTACAAAGTAATCTCTCGCCCCCCCCCCCCGGGGCAAAAGGGCCAGGCGAAAAAAGTCTAAAAACCAGAAAGGCAGGACAGCCCACGGAGTCAAGGGAGCCTTGTTAAGCTGATGGGCGGGATGTCAATGGCCAACAGCCAATCTTCACAAGTGTATCCTCTTTCCCAAACCATGTAAAACACAGAACCACAGAGCATAGGGCACTTCCACACATGGGCGTTGACCTTGGGAAAATGAAAAAATCAACCAGACACAGGGACCCCAAAGTTGAGGGCTGCTGTCTTGACAAGAACCTCCACTCCGGTAGACGTTTCATATCCCAGGAAAGAGCCAAGTGGACAAAGACGAGTGGACAAGTGGACAAAGACAAGTGGACAAGTGGACAAGTGGTGCTACGTAGGTCCAATGGAGTGTCACTCAGCCATGAAATCCACGTCATGAGGCTGGTAGCAGCATCCTGAGTGGATTTAGGTACGATCATCCTCAGTGAAATAAGTCCCACAAAAAAAGAA
>NW_026711921.1:0-26219 GCF_026419965.1 Kogia breviceps
GGTACGTCTGATGGCTCTCACGCAGTTTAATCACATGGACCCACCTTATCATATGGCCGTGGTCAAGAGAACACTGTGATGCATTCTACTTTATTTAATACTAGAAAGAAAGCATAGAATAATATCTTTACCATCACAAATGTGTCACCATATTGACCCCTTGGTTTCGAGACTTCACAGGAATCAGAGTAAAGAATAGCCCACCTCAGGTCTCAAAAACCTCCCCTAGCTTAAGTCTTCCAGCCCACCAACTTGCCAAAGACTCATTTTCCTTAAAGCACCAGGAAATTCTGTTAAATGGCAAATATTACCTTAGCTAAGAGCATCAAAGCATCCATTGTCATAAAATGTATTAGTTATAAACTATCTGTCAGAAAACAGGTCTGCGGAACTAAGGAATTAAGGGGAGATCTTAGAACAGAAGGCTCAGTCCTACAGAGATATGCAGGCTAGCTTTTACGTGAAAGGTCAGGCAAGAAAGGGGTATGAATGAAAAAGAAATTTTTAAAAACTAGTAAGATGGAAGGAGAGGTCAATATGAGCACTTCCTTCTTAAATGTACTAGCTCTGATCCAGACTTATC
Source organism: Kogia breviceps (assembly GCF_026419965.1). Taxonomy (NCBI): domain Eukaryota; kingdom Metazoa; phylum Chordata; class Mammalia; order Artiodactyla; family Physeteridae; genus Kogia; species Kogia breviceps. Next base: position 584 of record NW_026711921.1, read on the forward strand.
CGCTATGAGATAAACAAACAAAAACAATTCTCAAGTTAAATAAGTTACAGTAAGGAACACAGAGTAATGCAAGGGGATAAGAAGGAATTCCCAGCAACACACCCGATTCAGGTGCTCTTGTCAAAGGGAAGCTCTGCAATCACTAAATTAAGGATCTTCTTTTACTCAATCAAAACCTAAGATATTACGGATTTAAAATCATCATGGGTTTTAAATTTAGATTATTTAAAGATTTTCCCACAGATAACAATGAGAATATACACACAGTATGATAAAGCTGGAAGGATTGGTTGAAAGAGTTTACATAAAAATACAATTTACAGGTAAGGAAGAGAAAGATAAAATGACTTGCCTGGGTTAGCACAGCGACTTTGTTTAAAACCTGGGGCCGGGGACGTCCCTGGCGGTGCAGTGGTTAAGAACCTGCCTGCCAACGCAGGGGACATGGGTTTGAGCCCTGGTCCAGAAAGATCCCACATGCCGTGGAGCAACTAAGCCCGTGCGCCACAACTACTGAGCCTACGCTCTAGAGCCCGTGAGCCACAACTACTGAGCCCGCGCACCTAGAGCCTGTGCTCTACTACAAGAGAAGCCACCATAATGAGAAGCCAGTGCACTGCAACGAACAGTAGCCCCTGCTCGCCGCAACTAGAGAAAGCCCGAGTGCAGCAAATAAGACCCGATGCAGCCAAAAATAGGTAAGTAAATAAATTTATAAAAAACACAACAAGAAAAAGTAACACCTAGGGCTGGAGAACAGACCTGATTTCCAAGTGAGACCACCTTCTGCTCTACAGGAGCCCAGGCCACCTGTGGTTCAGTGTCAGTTTTCTGGTTGTTGTCCTTGTTATTTTTTCTTTATCAAAATCTTCAACGAATGCAATGGGAAATTATCAGAGGAGTAAAAGAAAATGTAGTGCTGATAAAAATCAAACTTCTAGGAAAAGCCAAGCTCTAAAATTTCTCTTGTGCTTAAATTTATGATCAGCTATTTCAACCATCTGAAATATACATAGTGTGTGTGTGTGTGTGTGTGTGTGTGTGTGTGTGTGAAGCATAATAAAAATTTGCAAATGGAAAACAAAAAAACGTAGACATGTGGACATCATTTTGGACAAAGTATTGAAAATAATTGAATTATAACCTTTGGCTTTCCAAAGCCGCTGCTTTGCCAAGGCAATATATCAGTGTGAAGGCTCTTAAGTATTTTGCAACACGTTCAGCTTAAATTACTGAATGTAGTAAATGTCCTTTACGATCAAGATCTCAGAGTATCGCCAATGTCTTGTCTCCTCTCTGTCGTCTCTGAGATTTGGCTCTAATAATCATTTGTTCGTTCTCCCAAACCTTAATTTCTCTACCACTCACTGAAGCGTGTGCAGCATCCTGCTTCCTTACAGTTCTCGTCTGGGGAGAACACCGAATGAAATGACATTTCTCTGGCAGGTTAAATGGGAAAGATGACATTCATTCTACAAGCACACAGGAAACCCTACCTTGAAAGGATTCAGACCCAGGAGGCCAAAACAGAACAGCTTTATAACTACTTCTGTTAAATCTGGAAGCTTATTGCACAAGTGAACCCTGATTCCCAGGACTTAAGAAGGTCCCACTTCACGTTGTCTGATCAACAACTGGGAATCTTTTTTGGCCTCGAGCTGTAGGTTTTAGACCCTAGAGTGTCCTAACATCAGGCTATGTGGCAGAGCTCAAAACAGAGGTTGGCACTCTATTAAAAATGGAATTCTTACACTTCTGATTCAATGAAGAATAGATGGCTTACGGGATGAAGGCAGTTTTCTGCTAAAATCCAGTATTCATTCCAGAAATTGTGCATGATAACTATTACATGGCAGATACTCCTTAGATAATTTTTTAACGTCAGTTAGCTAAACGTATACAACTTTCAAAACCTGGAGAATTTTCTTACTTTTGCCATAGCTGAAGGGAGTAAAATTTCTTGTGTTTTTGTTTGTTTTGGTTTTTATTGTACTAACATAGCTTTATATTGTCTCGCAACCCAGACCAACGATCACATACTCATATCATGAAATTTACCTTCTGTTTGAGAGCACAGGTTTTAAAGTCAGACATCTGAATCAGCTCTAGCCTCTGGTATTCGCCAGCTCCATGACTTGAGTTACTTAATGACTTGTCTCACTGCTCTCAGGTTAATAATACTCACCCCAAAGGTAACTGTGACGAGTGCATGAAATAATGTGTACAAAACCATTAGCACTGTATTGACACCAGGTAGGCACTCAGTAAATGACAATATATTAACTTTATATGCATGCATCTATACACACAACACACAATTTTTACTTATTTCTTTTGTAAATAAAGACATGAATTGCAAGGAACAACTCCTTTTAATATATTTGTTAAAAGAGAGCAAAATGTAAATCAGAAGGAAGCTGGTTTATTTCTATTACATATCTCATGAGAGAGTTGTCATTTTGGTTTCAAATAAATGGAAGAGACACTCCAATTTCCATTGCTGCAGTCTCCTTTCATAGTACAAAATCCATGTGGGATTTTTTCTTTTCATATTTAAGTCCATAAAAGGAGCGATTTTTCTTGTCTCTGCAAGTTTAAAACACTTCCCTTATTGTTTCCTACTTCTTTCAAACACTTGTTCTCTGAAACTTACAATGGCTCCTTCTTTCTGCTGCTCCTCAGGCTCCAACACCTCACCATTTGCTTTGCTTTGCTTTTTCTTTTTTTTTTTTGTTTCCCCTTCAAAAAGCTCAGTGATTCCTGGGCTTGAACCATGGCCTTAGACTTGTGATTCTCACATCTTGGCATCCACGTTATCACCAGCTGCCTACTGAATTCCCACTTGGGCTCTGCCCATGCCTCAAGCCAGATGTGTGCATAGCCTAGGTTGGTGGCTGTCCCTCACACAGCTGTCCTGACAGACTGCCTCACAAAACCATTCTCCCGGTAATTCGGTAAGTCGAGCGAGATCCTCTGATTCAGCAGGAAGTAGGAGGGTTCTTTCCTCCTATTGCTCTCATGTGGTTGACTGACAATCATTGTCTGACTATTTAAAAGTTGACTTCATACTCTCTGCTTTTTTCTCATTTCCCGTCACCAGTATCCTAGTTCGCATCCCTGTTACCTCGAAATGGTCTCTCTTTCTGTTATCTGGACCCCACTTGGAGGGCTAGGGCAAACCCAGAGGAAGGCCACCCATAATAGTATAAAACAGGGAAGAGAATGAGTGTCCTGAGGCAGGGTTTCCTGGGGCCTGGTTAAGGGACGAGGCATGGTAGGCAGTAAGGTCTGAAATGGGGCATCCAGGAGGTTACCCAATAGGTACCCAGATCATAATCAAAGAGACAGAGCTGAACATCAAGTATGACAGGAGCATCGCCACAGGGACTGCCGATCGGCTCTGGAGCTGGAGGGACGGAGAGCAGATGAAATGCATGGTAAGGAAGAGGATGTGGTGAGAGGTGCAGAACGGGATCTGAGCTGCAAGAAAAAATGGCAACCCTCTGTCACACTCTGCCTCAGGTGCATGGAAGGAAAAAGTCAGTTCCCAAATGGTGACCTGTGAATTGATGAGGGGTCTTAAGTATATAGTGAAAGCATATGAGAGTCTCTGATTAAGACTGATATGTATGTATGTGTGCCTTTATATATGTACGTGCACATATAGTCAAAATTTATGAGACTATTCTAGATTGTCTAGATTACTATCTATAATTGGGTTTATTTATATATCAGGGCTGCATTTGTCTTGAATTTTGCTCTTGTATTGGAGAATCATGTTAGGACAAGTCATTTGTCTAAGGGAAAATCCAGAGGCAGATAATATAGAGGCAGATAGAATCATGGGCCTGCTTCGAGTGAAGCCAAATGACTTTACAGCAGGTAATAAAAATATAAGCTATATAGTTGTTCATACAGTAAAAATGATAAAAAGGTTGATTCTTTATATATGTATGTGTGTATATATATATATATATATATATATATATGTATGTATGTATGTATATGGATATATGCACATACACACAAACACTACAGAGTAGTATCCATTAGTAACATATCACTTTTCAAGTAATAATTGAGTTTAAGAAAAACATTATCAGGCTTCCCTGGTGGCTGAGTGGTTAAGAATCTGTCTGCCAATGCAGGGGACATGGGTTTCAGTCCTGGTCGGGGAAGATCCCACATGCCACAGAGCAACTAAGCCCGTGCGCCACAACTGCTGAGCCTGCGCTCCAGAGCCCATGAGCCACAACTACTGAGCCCACGTGCTGCAACTACTGAAGCCCGCGTGCCCTAGAGCCTGTGTTCTCAGCAAGAGAAGCCACTGCAATAAGAAGCCCATGCACTGCAACGAAGAATAGACCCTGCTTGCCGCAACTAGAAAAAGCCCGTGTGCAGCTACAAAGGCTCAATGCAGCCAAAAATAAATAAGTAAATAAATAAATAAAAATTTAAAAAAAACCATTATTATCCAACTGATTAAGTTATTTTCTAATTTGAATTTTATAGGTTGTATATGCATTTAATTTTCAAATACAAACGTATAAGCATAATATGTTTGTGTATGTTTAATAACAGTATAATAATTCAATTCAAAACTAGGCACATGAAAATATTTTATAAAATACTGATTTAAAAGATCCATAAATGATGTGGGTTTGTATTGTATATGTACATATATCTATGTATGTATGTGTGAGCAGATGTACATATGTACATACAATCATGTATGAAACAATATCTACATCTTACTTTACATAGGATTTACAGTTTATATATCATTTTCACACCATTCTTTTTCATTCATTACTCACCACAAGCCTATTAGATAAGAGACCTTATTCTATTTTCTTACTGATAAAGATACAGATGTTAGATTTTTAAAATGATTTGTCCCAAGTCTAACACTCACTAACTCAAAGACTGAGGTCTCAAACCCATGTCTGCTAAATTTACATAGAATCTTCTATTGCATTTCAATAGATTCCTAGACCATTATAATTGTCTATTTTCAATTTTATACCTGCCAGATTAGCCTTCATTAATGTTTTCATAACTTTATGCTCATTTTAAAACTATAGTTTCCTATTTCCTAAAACATTAAACTTAAATTACTGTTTTTGGCTTTCAAGGCCAACCAAAATCTCCTTCTGAGTCCCCATAATTCTCCACTCCCCCCAAAACTGAGCTGTGTGTGGCCAGCTGACCTTAAGTACCCACTCCCCCTGGCTGGCTCACCCTCACTTCCTCACCTTAGTTTTTTGGTGTCTTTCCAAAAAATACCCTCCCTCGTCTGTGCCTATTTAAGCCCAAGATAGCAGATTGGTTTCATTCTGTGTCTCTGACTCTGATTGGTAGTATTACTGGGTGGAAGACTTTTGTTTTTTTTTAAACTTAGCAAGTATTTATCTGAAGTAAAGTCCTGCTTCCCAGAGGCATGGGAATGCAGTTTCTGCCGCTGTCTGTGTAAGTATTACCTTGGGCACAGCCTTCCTAAAATTACTAGTAACTTTGAAATAAATATCAATAGGGCTTCAACAGTGCCTTCTGGGGTCCATGGCATCAGATTATCACCAAGACGCCTCTTCTTGGGTGGATGTTCAACATATACACGTATTTTGTGATGGTAACATTTCACTATCGACTTTCTTGAAACAGAAAATTACAGTTTTGTTTTCCAGAAATACACACTTTTTTGGTACTAACTGCTGTCAAATGGGTTAATTGCCAAATAAAAGTACTAAAATTAAACATGAAATATATGGTTGTGGATTTATCATGCAGTAAATCCCAAACCTCTAGCAAGAGCATTTGTACCAGTGTTTCTTACACTTTAAAGTAGGTATGAATCCCAGGGCTGTTGATAACATGCGTATTCTGAATCCACAGATCTGAGATGGGGTTTGAGGCTGCTTCTCTAACGAGCGGTATGGTCTCAGAGGATGAAGGGTTCAGACCATCCTAAACTCTCCCTGGAAGGCTGCTAAGCCTTCCAGTCGAAATGCACTTGCTTTTTATCATCCAGCACCTTCCCTGATAGGGAGCTGTTGTGCTGGGTATGGAAATGCCTGAGGAAAGACGGATGTGTTGTGGATGGCTTTCTTCCCGCTCACCCTGTGCTGGCTGAGAATTCTGTCCCCATTTAAATGAGACTCTGGCAGACCTGCAAGTGCAAGAGAAGGCCTGCTAAGCCTATGGGAGCCCATTTTAAAGCAGCTACTAATAACAACCACCAAGAATAACAGTAACAGTTCGTTAAGATGGAAAGTAAAGAGAAAAATACAAAGCAGCCTAAGAAGCCAGCACACCAGAAACAGAGAAATGCTGTCCTTGATAAATAAGATACATATTCCCTCAAATAGGAAGCTTTGTTTTTGTTACAGGTGATCCTTGCACTTCCCCCCAAGCTGCTCTCTACACCGACACATGCTTTTAAAGCAATACCTCAGGACGTTCTCTGTTAACAATTTAAGAAAAATGATCTTTGGATCAGTAGTTCTTGAGTTTCAGCCCCAAATCTGTAACCTATCATATGTGTGACCCAGACCATATACCTTAATAATCTTTGATCCTCAATTTCCTCATTTGTATAAAGAAGGGCAAACTCACAGTACTTTTTGAGAAATTGAAAATCTACAAAGTGCTTTGCTCTTTAAGTAAAGTTCAGGGCTTCCCTGGTGGCGCAGGGGTTGAGAGTCCGCCTGCCGATGCAGGGGACGCGGGTTCGTGCCCCGGTCCAGGAAGATCCCACGTGCCGCGGAGCGGCTGGGCCCGTGAGCCGTGGCCGCTGAGCCTGCGCGTCCGGAGCCTGTGCTCCGCAGCGGGAGAGGCCACAACAGTGAGAGTCCCGCGTACCGCAATTAAAAAAAAAAAAAAAAAATCCAGACAAAAGTCATGACTTCTTATGCATTTTATGCCCATAGGTAAAAGTTTTTGAGATTTACAAAATAACTCAAGTTTTATGCCAGAACACCAAACATATCCTCTGAACTTTTGATAATGTTGCTATTATTTTAAGTTACAAAAAGAACAATTTTCTTCTGAAAGATGCCCTTTCAGTGGGTAGAAATAATGTTCACAGAGGGAATACTCATGGTATGGTAGAAATAATGTAGACTTTGGAGTCTGAAGGACATGGGTTCAAATCCCACACCTAGTGTTTAGTCGTGTGTTTCTTGGGTAACGTCGCCTCTGAGCACCAGTGTCCACAGGATTCAAGAGGTGAGAGGACGCACCCCCAGCTCAGTCCCGGGCTCACGGCAGACCTACAGGAGCCTCCCCGCCCAGCCACCCATCCCCTGCCCTACCCATCCCCTTTACACTAGCACATATTAGCACATATCAGCAGCGGGCAGGTATCTATATCTTTCCATCTTAAAGTTCAGACTTTACGAACAGAGGCTTAACCATGTCATTTGTGAGAATGATCGTTTTCCCTATGCTTCACTGCCTGCAAAACACAAGCAAAGCAGAAACAACACACAACATCAAGTCCAAGCCAGAGCTCCGACTCACCAAGTGCTCTGAAAATCATGGCTCTGAGATAAAGAGCTACGTGAGAACTTCTCTGTGACACAGGAAGCTTGAAAGCCAAGCCCTGTAAGGTACCACTTTAACTGGATCTTTGAGATAATACAGACAATTTCAGTTCTAATTTTGGCTTCCCTCCAGGATGAATAAGATTAGTGTGTTGATAAGGGAAACAGCTGCTGGGCAGAGTTTCTTGGTTGAAGGCAGGAAATGAAGCCTGAAGGGCAAAAGATATGCCTGGCTATATCGAGGAGGATAAAAACCAGTACACGTTTTCTGAGAGAAGTAATTTAAAAGGTCAAGGAAAGGGAGAAAAGCAAGCTGAAGTTCTCTGAAATGATACAACGCATCTGGCCTGCTGCATGTTCTTTCTCACAGGTGATGGGCAGTGAAGGGTCCTATTTGCTGCCGAGTCCTGCCCGGGACTTTCTGAGCGCTTGAACCCTCTCAACGATTCTCAGAGCTTGGCATCAAAGACCCTGTTTTACGTGGCAGGAACCAGGTTTAGGGAGATTACCACTCCCTGCCCATCACATGACTATTTTTCTCTCAAATTCTGTGCTTCTGAGATGTCACCAGCAGAAAGTCAATGAAAATGAGAAAACAAAGCACATTAGGGCACAAGATAAGCCATCTTCAATGGAAAAAAAAAAATCAGAACTTCCCTGATGGCGCAGTGGTTAAGAATCGGCCATCCAATGCAGGGGACACCGGTTCGATCCCCGGTCCGGGAAGATCCCACGTGCCGCAGAGCAACTAAGTCCCTGCACCACAACTACTGAGCCTGCGCTCTAGAGCCCGCGAGCCACAACTACTGAGGCCTGCGCTCCGTGACAAGAGAAGCCACCACGATGAGAAGCCTGCGCACCGCAATGAAGACCCAATGCAGCCAAAAATAAATAAATAAATAAATGAAAAAGAAAAAGAAAAAAAAAATCATTCTGTCAAAATCATTTGACAGGTAATCAAATACCTGTCATCAATTTACACTTCTTTTTTTTCATTCAAGCACTGCCCTGACACATGTTCTGCTGGGGCCTAGGACAGCACATTCGTGGTCACATGACCAGTACCGGGGGCCCCCAAAGGCCTGACCCCGGCCCTCAGCTTGCCACCTCACTCATTTACTGAAAGGCAAGCATTGCATTGCATTGTTTTGAGTAAACATTTCAAAGTATTATTTTGCACAATTAAAAAACCCCAAAAAACTAACATCCTAGTGCAGCTAGAAAATGTGTAAGTTGTTCTTGTTCCTCTGTCAGCATAAAAGGAATGCTGTTCAAATTACTGAGAGATACTATACCAACTCCAGAAGGATAACTGAAATATTAAATAATATATTGCAGTATAAAATATATAAAATATATACATATATTAAATACATATTAAATAGTAGGCTCCCAGTGCTACAGAGGGGTATTTGTCCATTTATTGATTTGTTTGTTTCCAGTTTTCAAGTCCCCTATCTTCAAATAAAATAATTAAAATAACTATGGTGACCTTTGGTTTTGGTAAGAGTCTCAAACTATTGCACCATTACGACTGCATCAGTCATTAGATGGATTGCAGGAGTTATAGTTGCTGTTCACCCACTGTGATCTTCTCTCAAAGGGTGTCAGACGCTACTTGTTTTCTGGTGAAGCTATTTAGTTTGAAATTTATTGCAGCAGAAAATTTTTTAATTACAATTTTTTTCATTTGATTTGCTCCTTATGGAACCTACAAAGTCAAACCTCCTCCCATGAAAAACAAATAAGGATGCACTCAGTATCCTGAACTAACTTAAACTACTGCCTCCTTACTCATACTTTTAGGAACTGTATCTTCTCTGAGCACAGAAAATGGAAGTCCGCACATCAACACTGATTTCATTAGCCTGCTTTTTTCTCACTTGTCCTAATTTCACTGAGTGGGGCCACAATACTCCCAGCAACCTAAACCAGAAAACGATTTGTCATTCCATATTTTTCTCTCTTCCTGACCCTTTACATTCCATCACAAGGGCCTGCTGATTCTGTTTTCCAAATATTTTCAATGCCTGTTTTCTTTCAAACCTATTTTCACTGTATTTATCAAGGTCTTCATTATGGCTCCAATGCATATTTCTAAAGTTTCGAAGCACCCCTGTAATTTGGACAGGATTCTGTCCAATCATCTACCACACTACTAAAAGATATTTCCAAAATGCAGATGTGACTGTGTCCTTTTTGCCCTTTACTAGACTGAAGTCAACCACAGGGGAGAGAGTAAAAGCTACGTAAACTCAGTTGAGGTCTTCCACAACGGCCCCTACTTGCTGCTCGAACCGCATTTCCATCGGTGCTACCCCTTCAAACCCTAACTCAGCTGTCCCATGATGGGGAAAACATCCGGAAAAAACACCTTTCTGCTCCATCTCTATTCAGTGTGTATCTTCCCTTGCTTAATGTCATACTGAATTGTAGTTACTGATTCATGAGTCCATCTCTCCTAACGGATCATCAGAGCGTTAAGAGTTGGGAGTGTGTCTTGGTACCTGCAGTGCCTAATTCAGAGGTAAGTTTGAATTGAAATAAAAATCATGAGAACAGCTGTATCATCTTTAATGCTTGCATTAAGTTTTAAACCTACAACTACAACTGCAATCTACAAACACAGACATATGATTAATGTCACTTTGCCTCTGTATGAACATGTACATATAAACAAAATGTCAAAGACTTGTACAGAGTATACCCTCTCTATAAACATGGACCCTACATCTACTTTAATTTTTGGAACAGTGCGCTTGAGGTCTATAGGTTTCAGAGGTAAAGCTTGTACCTTTATCCTTATAAATGTGCTACAGGGAAATTCTCATTTTTCCAATTTTATATCTAATGTGAATATAATATCTTGGGCAAGAAAATAAAATCATAAAAGAGTTTGAGCTGTCTTGAGAGGGAATAGTGTGATGGCATGCACTTAGATGATGCTTTCGCAAAGTCTTTTTCCCTTATAGAATTCCAAGAATTTTAAAGAGCGAGCTCACCTGCTCTTTAATTTCATACCCTACCGTTATGAACTGCCAGCAATTCAGGACCACATCGATGGTGATCATCCGTCTATATCTGTTAACTCTCTTTGGACCCCAAACCTACTTTGAAAGAATTATCTTCAATTATCTAAAAACTGAAAAAGAAAATTAATCTAAATACAGTGTAGATGGTGGATACAAGGAGGGAATTAAAAATCCACAAAGGCTCCTTCTGACTACATTGAAGGCGGCCAATGTTTTTCTGCAAGTTGGTGAGTATTTACAGTATGGAAAACTTCTGTGTTCTATAAGTAACCAAAGGAAAGCAAATGAGTAATGCTAAACAAATCAAGTTTCCCTTTATTAAATACCATAACAATTACACATTTATATTATGAACTGTATTAAATTCAGTTCAATCAGCTCTAAGGCTCTTTAATTGTAAGTAAAACACTGTTAGGGTATAAATTGCCAATATATATGTTATATAAGCCTGTTCTGTTCAAAATTTTATGATGTTTTCTCAATCGCCTTCACCTATTGGAGTAAACATTTTTACTACTTATTTTAAAAGATTTTAGCTGTACCAAATAATTTAAATGGTTTAAAAAAGCCTATTTTTCACCATGTTTTTTTATGTTTAAACATTACAGCCTCACATATGATGAAAATATTTTATACATTATTATAATCAAAATGCTGTTTTACACAAATTGGAAAGAACTAAGAGAGGACTAAAGAAACTCTTCCACAGTAAATGAATTTAAACACCTAAAATATAGATTACTTAGAACTGGTGTCTGCAAGATTTTGTTTTAAGTAGAATTTCTTTTGGCCAGACACATTTTGATTCAAACGCTGAAGAGGCAGGCAGAAGGTCTGGATTTTAGACCAACATTTTTATGATGATTAATAAGCCACTTAACTTTTATGTGCCTCAGTTTAAAAAACATAAAAATAAGCAAATTAAACTAGATTATTTTGAAGGGCCCTCCAGGCTTTACAGGTCATAGTTTATGAAACAACAACAACAACACAAAACCAAGATCATATTGACTCCCCAGTTATCAGAATGGTTAGCAGAAAGTGCAGAGGACTGTGGATTTATAGTGGGAAGATGATGCTTCTGAAATATTTTATACTTTGGGGACACAATCACATCGGACATCTACATTCCAATTTCCCACCTAGAACGTGGCGTGTGATTCTAACGTTCCACGTCCCTGATGGCATTGCTTTGGGGTTACGTGCAACACAGAGGAGAGATACACTGACCACGTTCAATCAAATCCTTCAGCTGAAACTGCAAAGCTTCCAGAAGGATCTGGTTTTTAGTGCTCCATTTCTATTTCCGAGTCATTTAATTCAGCATCAAATAGTTCTGCTGAGCGAGAAAATGGGGAAAGGAGAGGGAAGTGGAAACTTATCAACAAGACACATCCCAGGCATTCCCTGGTTCCTTTTCAACCATGCAGCGAAAGAACAGCCATCCCTCCATCGAGTCAACAATGCTCAGCACTCCTCACGTGTCAGGGAGATAAACTAACATCTGCCTGGACTGTCATGTCTCATGTGTCTGTCTTGTCACATGACAGTCTCTTTCCAGGATCTTCTTGGGCTTCTACCCTGAGAGCACATTCCATTTAGGGCCCTGTCTAGGGACTCGACCTCTAGAGGCCAAGATTTGGGAACTCTTGCCAATCCTGGGCTCAGCCATTTTCCTTGTTCAGTTCACAATGCCAAGGACATGCAGCCCGGAGGGCTGCTCTCAGAGCAATGGATTCTATGTCATAGGCAGAGAGTAACAGAACATTTAAAGAAAATGAGAAGCATTTTTTCTTTTGAAAGAAAAAGTACTCTTCTTAAAAAAAAAAATCAATCCTAATGAAACAAGCCTATTAGATCTTCATGTTTATCTTACATTAAAGAAGAATATCTGAAGGTACAACATAAATGATGCAGGCTGGGTGTCTGATTAACTTCTTGTGGTTAAAGACACATACAATAATTGTGATAAATATCTATTATTCTCTCATAGAGCAATACCAGAAAATCTAATATCTAATGAAAAAAGAGAAATAAGGAAACCAATATGTTTCATTCATAAATTGCAATTAGCTTTCAAAGACCAATATATTTCATTATGCATATAAATCTCGATAAGGGAAAACTGAAAATTTCATGACTTCAAAGCCTTCAATTAAAATTAAAATGCCTTATTTGAAAATTTGATTTTTTATGCATATGAAAGATAAAATGAAAAATAAAGCATGAAATATTGAAATCAACTTTAACAAGTCCTATATTTAAGTGACCTAATGAAAATGAAATATGCAGTGTGTGGCTCAAAGTATGAGTTTTTAATCTAAGGAAAGGGAAAATGAGCTTTAGTAATTGATTTTCTTCTAATTAATACAACTGTCAAGAAAAATTATTTTGAATCTGAGTTGGATAGCACATTTTAAAGTTTCAAAATGAAATATAAGTATTAGAATATTCTACCCAGCATCTAGTGAGTGTTCAACCACTCTACGAATTCAGGCTATAAAGCTAAATCAAGCTGAGTGCAAATGTCAGAAGTGTTTGCACGGTCAGCAGAAAGTTTAATTTGTACTTTTATGAACTCATATTCATTTTTTCCTTACCTTTTAACCATAATCACAGCTCTTGTACGTTTCAGAGTGTGGTTAAAATAAGAAAAATGAATTGAACTCAAGTTTGGGGATGAAAACACACATTTCTTACCTTGGCAGAGCGGAGCGAGGGAATCCCACTGATACATGCCAACTGGATTTCGTCTACAGGTTGCATTGCTATGGCCAATCATCCGATATCCAGGCTTGCAAAAATAATGCACTTTACTTCCAACTTCTCCTGCAGTCCTATTTAAAACACCACCATTCTTCAGGGTGTGGGTCAAGCTGCAGTAAGGTGCTATGGGCACACAAACACACATACACAAAACCAGTAAATAAATGTTGCATTTCCCTTGATAAGAGATATAAACGAAATATCTCTATTGTTAAAATAGTGGGAAATCAGCATCAACACGAAACTTGTACTAAAAGCATCCTCAGACACAAACGTGCTGGTGAGGATGTGGAGCAAAAGAAGTTCTGACTCATGCTGCCGGGGACGCGGGATGGCGCAGCCACTTTGGAGGACAGTTTGGCAGCTTCTTGCAAAACTGAACACACTCTTTTGTTTTTTAACATCTTTATTGGAGTAGAATTGCTTTACAATGGTGTGTTAGTTTCTGCTTCACAACAAAGTGAATCAGCTATACCTATACATATGTTCCCGTATCTCTTCCCTCTTGCGTCTTCCTCCCTCCCACCCAGCAATCACACTCCTTCGTGTTTACCCAAAGGAGTTGAAAACTTATGTCCACACAGACACTCGCACACAGATGTTCATAGCAGCATTATTCAGAGTTGCCAAAACTCCGAAGCAACCAAGATGCCTGTCAGTAGGTGAATAAATAAACAAACTGTGGTCCATCCAACGTTTCTTTTTATTCAGCGCTAGAAAGAAATGATCTATCAACCCATGAAGAGACATGGAAGAACCTCCAATGTATGTGACTGAGTGAAAGAAGCCAACCTGAAAAGGCTACAGACTGCTGATTCCAATTTTACGACATTCTGGGAAAGGTAAAACTCTGGAGACAGTGAAAACATCAGTGGTTTCCAGAGGCTGGTGGGGGAAGGATGGTAGAGCACAGAGGATTTTTCAGCAATGAAACTACGCTGCATGAATCCACGATGGTGGATACATGTCATTTTACATTTGTCCAAACCCACAGAACATCCAACATCAAGAGTGAAGCCCAATGTGAACTATGGACTTTGGGTGATGACCATGTGTCAGCGTAGGTTCATTAACAAATGCACCCTCGGGTGAGGATGCTGAAAATGGAGATGGCTGTGCATGTGGGAAGCCAAGGAGCAAAGCGAAAATCTCTGTAACTTCCTCTCAATTTGACTGTGATCTGAAACTTCTAAAAAAAAAGCCTAAAAAATAAATTAATTAAAAATCCAGAAAAATCTAGAGCCAAAGGTCAAGTTTCTTAAGTTTGAAGTTTAGATTATCTGCAGCTGTTAATCAATGTGATGATGGAATTCTAACTTTCTGACAAAAAAGAAAAAAGTATCCTTAAAATGGAGAAAATAGAAGAATATAACATTTTGCAATCAAGGCCATTAATTTTTTCCTTGTTGTTGTTAAATGGTCTTGAGAATTCTTGAGAATTGTATGATGACAATGTAGACATTAAGCCTCTTTTTAACATACGAGATTTGAATACAATCTTTGAAGAAAATGCACTACTTCAGGTCAATGAAAATCTTACAATAGCTTTAATCATCACATGTGTAGGGAGACTTTTTAAAATTAGAGACAGTCATTTGTGAAAATCACAGTCTTACCTACGCAGAACGTAACATTTCGATAGCTAAAAAGCTCTGCATCTTATTTACACGTTTAGAGAAAGAAACTCATTTTATTCTTACAAGACCAGTTTCACCGCAGCATAAAATCATACGAACTCCCTTCAGATGAGTAAACCAATAAAATAAAGCAAGCTGTGAAGTCCTGGAGATCCAGGGTTCCTTTCGCAAGAAGAGGTTTTAAAAGTACCACTTCCCTGTAGGCGTCCCATGTAGAAAGCACACGCACAGGTCTGAATGCGTAATGTTGAACCTTCCCTTAGAAATAAATTCAGAAGAAACCTTCTGAAGGCTTCACATCACTGCACTGCCCAGAAGAGATGTCGGTGTGTCTGGCCTCGGCTGTCAACCACGTTCCTGTGAGAAGCATCTTCAGAGAACCGTCTCAGCTGGATGAGGTGCCGTTTCATTTTTTTAATGGGCTCATTTTTTTTTTTTTTTTTTTTTCGTTATGCGGGCCTCTCACTGCTGTGGCCTCTCCCGCTGCGGAGCACAGGCTCCGGACGCACAGGCTCAGCGGCCATGGCTCACGGGCTTAGCTGCTCCGCGGCATGTGGGATCCTCCCGGACCAGGGCACGAACCCGCGTCCCCCGCATCGGCAGGCGGACTCTCAACCACTGCGCCACCAGGGAAGCCCTGGGCTCATTTTTATTAAGTTAAAATCCACTGACTCTTATACGGAACTCTTGTCGCATTGGCATATACCATTTTCCATGTTCAGTCGCTGGAGACCAAATGTTGCGAGTTTTGAGTGAACCAAAGTATTTAGTTTAGGGAAGGTATGAGTATAATCAGACACCCCAGCTACCAACTACCCAGAATTTTTGTGCCAGTAAATTAAAATAATAATAATAATGATGATGATGATGATGTTGATGATGATGATGATGATGAAAAGTAGGAAGGCCAAGCCGACTGTAGACCCTGCTCCAAGTTCAGAGACAAGATAAAGTCTGAAATGCTCCTGAAGGGGCAGTGAGGCCACACGGTTCTTAGGGGGTCACCTGTGAGTTTTGTCACAGTTCGGCCTGTTAAGAGATCATCTGCAGGATGACCGTCTAACTCGGTAGGGTCCAACACTTATTTTCTTTCCTGTTGACTGTGTGTCTTCTATCATCAGGCTTTCAAGATATCCCTTCCTTCCTAACTCATCTAGAACAAGATACAGAGGGGCCCGGAGCGGGGAGACATGGCACAGAAAAGCAGAGGGGAAGATTAGAACACGGGGTCCCACCTGTTCGACTCCTGACTCCAGGGCCCAATCCTGACACTCTGCTCGCGGTGCTTTGCAGAAGCAGGTGAAGGAGGGAGACAGTCAAGTAGGAACCATGATGGAAGACAGCAGGCAGAGTTGTCTACCCTGGGGTTTCTGGGTGCGTGTCAGGCAGTCTGCAGTTCTGACTCTCCCATTACTGAAGCTTATTTCACTTACTCTCATTTACTTCATTTAAGGACCACTTTTTGCTCAACACTCAGCAGTTTATTGAATAGACTTGAACCTCGATGGACAAGCACATGCTTTTTGTTGTTGTTGTTTTGTTTGTTAATCATGGAGATCAATTATATTGCTCTTATGCCTGACGACCGATGCTTCACACATGTAACGCAAACAAAGGTTTGAGATGCAACACATGCTTATATTACGGGCTGCAGCTCCCTTGCCCACAATATTACAGTTCAGGGATCTTCACTGAATCACTGCTCTGAAATTATTGGTGATGAACTGCTAGCAGAGGTCATTGACTCATCAAATTTTAAGTGAAAATCTGTTCAAAGGTCTATCAGTATCTATATCTATAGAGAGATAAATGGATAGGTCCATTCACAGAACAACAGTTTATAGCCTTCTCTAAAATTCTCCTTTTTCCTACTTTCCCAACGCTGTTTAACAAAGAGAATCTTCTTGTTCTATAATGAATGAAAATATCTCTTGAAAGACAGAATTCAAGGTATAATCACATTGCCAGGCTACTAAGTAATTTGCCACAGATAAAACAAGATAAATTATGTTCACCGTGATTTCCCCTGCACTGTCCATTTTTGCTCATTGGAAATAAATCCAAACAATTCTACAGGTCTGAGTATTTATTTTTCGGAACAAGGAACCTGATGAACACAAATCCAATCACTGCCCTAATGCTCTCAATACCCCTTCGAATGAAGCGATTTCAACTGTGAGCTCTTTGTTGATAAGCTTTTTGAATGGCTACTTTGAGCAAAGGAGGGAAAACAAAAGTCTGAGCATATTTTATTAAACATTACAGAGGAAGCATGAGTGAATTTCACGCCTCCCGTCCTTACATCAAGAGCTATTTCAAAACCCTGATGCTTTTCAGCGTTTCGTGGCGTCTACCAATCAGAGAGGAGCTAAAATATTCTTAAAACTACTAAGACCTTCCGCCGTTCCTCCCTCAGGATGTTCCCCATCACTGAGGACGTACTACAGACACGGGAATAAGCAACCTCCGGGAGGTACACTGGTCAATGGAATGCAGAGTGGGCATCTCCCTTGGGAAATATATCTCAATTGTTAGCACGGATACTGTTGAGTGAGACACTGAGAAAAGGTTAGATATTTTGCTTAGCATTGAAAATATCTGAGGAATTTAAATTGTCTGTCTACTGCTTTTGTAGGGCAGTATAAACATTAGGTGTCGGGCTGGTCACACCGACAAACATACCCAGGATCTAATCTCTCATAAATGTATTAACTGATTTAATTAATATAAAAAACTACTGACAGAAAGTGATTGAAATATATGGGGATGGAACAAAATAATTTAAATGTTGATAAGGAAATATATATGCAAACATATTTATTTTGTATATGTTTATATGTGTGTGTGTACATATCTATATATCATGTCTGCATAAAGATAAAGAGACATACAAATATTTTATAAAAAATAAAAAGACATACTGTTAATAGTAAGATGCTATTATTACTTATACAATTAAACGCAGGGACTTCCCTGGTGGTCCAATGGTTAAGGATTCACCTTCCAGTGCAGGAGACATGGGTTTGATCCCTGGTCGGGGAAGTAAGATCCAAGATCGCACATGCCGGAGGACAACTAGGCCCGTGAGCCACAACTAGAGAAGCCCGCGAGCCACAAGGAAGATCCCTGAGTGCCGCAACTAAGACCCAACGCAGCCAAATAAACAAATAAATACATAAAATTTAATTTTAATTTTAAAAAATTAAATGCAATATGATTATCTCCTCCTGGTTGTCTCCTTAGCCTTTAAACATATTTTTAAATTAATTTATATTATATTACTTTACTTTGGGGGGAAATGTCTTTGCTTTCTGTGGCATGCAATTCAATAGTTTATGATTTTAGCAACAAAAAAATTTTAATAGTAATCAACAGATAGTTTATTTTCCCTAATGTAGTTTAGAGATATCACTCAGAGTAATTTCCCATCATATTATTTCTATTGAAGTTAATTATTCATCTTCAGAAATTAGGTTGATACTATAAATCTTTATCTATTGTAATTTTAAAATTTAATGCGGATCCTTTGTATTAAAAACACTTTTGTATTAAATCTTAACCTCACTTACTAACCTGAGTAACGAATCTTGAATCCTTTTTTACTGGTTGCATGATCAGTGGACCAGCGGAGATATAACTGATTACTCTTGCTTGTAAAATTTGACTGTTCAGTATGGTTTCCACTCAAGACCACTAACAGAGGACTTTGACCAGAAGAGCCTAAATAAAACAGAAAAAACAAAAAAGTTATGATATGAATTAGCACCTACAAAATGCAGACTACTTTTAGCTTTTGATTAAACTGGAGTCTAGCTATACAATATACAGCTATTTAGCTCCAAAGGAGACAAAGAATTCCAAATAAATAAAGCAGGAGACACATTCCCTGTTAAAAAAGAATAATAAAAGAAACAATAGCCAACCAAAATAACTTCAGACATATATGCTACTAATACATAATACTTAAATCGAATAAAAAGTTACCTATAAAACAGCAGTAGTTCAAAAAAATGAAAGTAGTTTTTACTATTATTAGTATTTACAACATTGAATGGATATAGGGAATGGAAATTTTCATGCAATACTAGCGAAAGTATAAGTTAGTATAATCGCTTTGGAGAGCAATTTGTTAATATCCAATACAACTGAAGGTTTTAATTATATTTTTTATAAACTCCAACATATGTGCACAAGTGTTATTTATATAGCAAAACGTTTATTCCAGCATTTTTATGGCAAAATTTAAATCCTAAGTTGTGGTTTGGGGTTTTAAAAAGGTATTAAAAAAATCTTTTCAAAGAAATTCTACACAGCATTTAAAATTAATGAACTAGATAAACATGTATCAGTGTAGGTAATTTTTAAAATAGCATATTGACAAGTGAAATCTGTTTGCAGATAAATATAATATGATAGCAATTGTGTAAACATTCAAAAGTGTGCAATATACAAATTGTATGTGACTGTGTATGTGTGAGTGAGTGAGTATGTGTAGTCTCTGTTACCAAGATGGAAACTAGCAAGTTCCTCACAAGTGAAGACCACCATCTTTCTTCTGACACCTTTCTCAACTGAGTTCTCTAATGATTAAAGTCCTATTTTGTTTTTAAATTGAGGAAGCAGCACTACTGGAGCCGTAGAGAGCAATAAACTCTTGGGTTATTAAAGCTTAAAATCAATATATTCAACTTTTTTCTTTTTGGGTCAACTCAAGAGCTATAAAAGAGCCACTGTCTTTCAAAAAACAAAACAAAACAGATGCAATGAACATGACATTTACTTCAACAAAAATGCCAATGCTTAAAAAATTATTCATATAAAATTCTGACCTTTCATTTTATAGAGAACTCTTTGACAGTGAAACACACCTAGTCATAGATCTCTGGTAATTTTGACAGCAACTGCTTTGATATTATCTCTATTAACTATTTTGCTTATGGTTTATAATGGGCTTGATCTGTCTATATTTTGGGAAGATCACATTGTAAATGCTTCAGGCATAAATTATTGATAAAGATTTTGCTGCTGAAATAAAAAGACGCAGAAGCACTGCCAGCTAAATTTCAATTCAACCAAGGCGAGACAAAGGAACCGGCATACAGTTAGAGTGATTATGTAAATACATGTAACTATATACTGCAAGTATAGGAATATGTAAGCATATACACACACAAACACACACACACACAGCCCCTGAGGTTAAGTGCTTGTCTGTACTTTTTTATGACACCTAAGTGGCCTTAGGATAGTTTCCCAGATTCCTCATTGACGAAAGAAGCCCATTTTTGTACGTGGCTAACGCATTGCTTCTTCCCACCCTAAAGACGAAGAGGAGAGTCTTCAGTGGTTTGTGTCTGTCTTAACACACCCTTAAAAACCCTCGGAAAATGAAAATATTACCCTTCAGTCCTCTGTTCCTATGTATATAAGTATGAGTTTAATTTCCAATTTAGCAGCTCATCTTTGGAAACACATAAATTGATTCATCAAGTGTCTATCCATAGAAGCAACTCGACTATTATGATTCATCAAGTCACTAAGAGGCATATAAACACACAGAGAATCAATTACACTCATTTTTTTTCACTGAATTGATTGTTATTCATCTGAACTTAATGACAAATCCATCAGAACATGTAAAAACCCTGTTATTATGTACAGCCGTAATTGTATCGTGGTGTGATATTCTGGGCTATGATAATGCTTCTGTACAAAGAAAAATTATTAACATCAGTTCCATTTCAAATTGACAATTCAACCACATATTACGTTTAAGCATAGCATTGTTATATTAAAAGTTCATTAGAATTGTACAAAAATGCATGACTCATGTTGAAAACAGTATTAGCATTTGTTCAGTAAACTATTTTACTAATCTAAAAAAACTGTACATTAAAGACTCCTAATAGCATTTATCACCCAGAAATCTCTGAGCCATTACTTTTATATATTTCTAGTAAAATAATCATTTAGACTGATTAAAGTACTTTTAGCCCTCTTAAATTTCCTAAAATATCTTCTAAATCAATATAATCTTAGAAGAAGGGAAAGGAAGATCTTTTGAAATCATCTACTTCAAAGCCCCACATTAAAGAAAATAATGATTAAAGTTAATTCAGTACATTTTCAGGGTGTGTCACCAGCATCCTAATGGTTTAAAAGTTGCAAAATTAGGAACAGCACGGAAATGTTTTACCTACTGCTTGATCTCTCAGACCACACAAGCCCAAGAATAATTCATTTTCTGTTTGGGGGAGATGTAATTTACTTCAAGAAAATCTTCAAGTTCTTGCATCACAGAAACATTATAGCGGCATCCTTGTTACATTATGCATAGGTCACTGGTATGTGAACAAAGTTTAAAGAGACTTACCATCAAATACTTCCAGTGCATCAAACTGCTTTTCACTTTGGAAAATGTCCACGAAGATGGTGATGTTGTAGTTTGGTTCCACTCTGATGCTCCACGAGCACGTCTGGGAGTTAAAATAGTTGCCTGGATACCCTGGACTAAGGATGACTCCAGAAGATTCTGTCCGGACTTCATTGGCTGGGCATTGTGCTAAGGAACAACACACCAGTAAAAGTTTTCCTTAACAAAATGAATCCAACTTCAATAGGATAGTTTCTAACCCTGGATATACAAGCTCATGAAAGAAAAAAGAAACAACAAAGCAATCCTACTGAGATGTGACCAAATTTAATACAGGACACAAACAGAACAGGAAAGCAACATTTTAACGTCACCCTATAATTTAGAACCTAATTATGTATAATATATATATGTTGATATACAGATGAGATAGAAGAGATTGGTAGATGATTGATAGATAGCCACAGATGGATAGATAAATCCTATTTAACTCTAAGGAGACCAAGAGTCAAAGAGATTAAGTCTGTCAACCCGATCCTAGGGCAGCCAAGCTGAGGTAGCTGCCAACCTGAGAAGAAGCACTGAACCTGGAAGTTTTCTTTACCTGGAGAAGGTGGAGAAGCCATGGTCTAGCTCCTGCTGATCTGCCCTTGGTGAGGGAAGGAGGGACCCCTGACATAGGGACAGTTCATACCATATGTGCCTTTCACTCCTCATCCACTCTCTATGACTGAATTGCCCACACACCTCACTTAACTTAGGGCAGGTGCCTTGTGGACTCAACCGCAGGACCCCAAGTTTTCAACTAAAGTGTAAGACCTCACCTTTTCAATGTAATATTACAAAAACATTGTGAAATTATCAACGATGATAATAAAATTATATTTATTTCTGCCTTTGATTATACTTTTAATTATATTTAGAACAGTAAATTTTAAATATTTGAGGTGATTGCTTAGGACTGTGATAAGAGATGAGTCATATGGGACACCTGGGTTTCTACTGTGTAAAGTGGGAGTGATTTCTAATGGGTTAATTTATCATGAATGAATCATTAAGATAATACGGACACCTTGACACAATCTTCCCTCTCACTTTTTTTCATTATTCAACTACTCCAAGTTAATCAGAATAAAACTAATCTGTTTAGGTATGAATGCAAAAGAAAATCACCGAAGTCTCTTAATCAGTCATTTCTCTCATTGCTAATTTAAGTATCCTCCAGAAACAGTTTGTGAATAGAATTATTAAGAGAAAATTATTTCTCTTATTGGTGACGGTTCAACAATAAACAAAGACGTACCAAAACTATTTACAAAATGTTTAAAACGTTAAATGATCTGCTTTTCCTCAATGGAAAAGAGCTTCTATCAATGGAACTGTGTCTTATTTGTTGAGTTATCTCCTTTTAATTAATGAAATGTGTATTATTTATGAATACATTTCAAAACCCAAACAGATGAGAAAGCTTATATGTTTTGATTCAAGTAATGGTTAAAAAAAGTATTTCCCCCCTCTTTTTCATTTAACTTAGTATTCCAATTGAGACATATCTTAAAATTTAGAAAATGTTTAGGGATAAAATCACCGAAGATGAAACATTTCATAGAACCCTTTTAATAAATGTGTACTTTAGGTAGATTTTAAAATATACTTACAGTGTTAGCTAATGGCAAGTAATATAAAAAATAATTTAAACCAAAACACACAGACCAAACAACTTAGTTTAAAAAGTGTCTTCTTCTGTGCTGATGGTAAGACCACTGTGTAAAATATATTACGGCCTTTCAGAAATGAACATGTTGATGTTAATAAAATAAAAGAAGTTAGAGTTTTTTCTGTCTGCTGTGTGCAGGGCCTGCGGTTTTAGGATCTCCTGGGACTTGCTTTGAATTTACAATAAGGGCCAGAGGTTGGCTGTAACTAGACAGCAATAAAGCTCCTCCTCAGGGTTATAATCAGATCAAAAACATGCAAATGTTTTTCTTAAATCTAAAGCGCTATGTGGGCAGACAGAGTTACGACGTCTGACCACATGCCTGCCTGTTCCTGACGTGAAGATGCTACAGAGCACATGTCACTGTGCGCTAATACACGGGAGAAGCAGTTAACCTGCATCTCTGTCCTGCGATTTCATCACCACAACTACAGCTATTAGACAACACTGGGACAGCAGACCACCTGGAAACAGGAAACCATCCACCTGCTGAAATGCACCTGGAGAGCTGAGAGCACAACCCAGGGTGTGATTAGAGATCAGACGCAGATTCTTAAACACAGCTATTCTGATTCCCTGTTTCTGTTTTTCAGAGAACATAAAATGAAAACATCAGTGAGACTATTTGCTTCATTTCTTTTTACGACCCTTCACAGTATTTCTTTCAGACACGCGTACTGTTTTGAAGATGCACTGAGTCTGTCTCCAGGCGAGCGAAGTGCCTCCACTCCTGTGTTTCTCACGCCCCCTGCCACGTGCCCATCCCTTCCCTTCCTCTGGAAATTGCTGCTAGGAGCAACCCCCATCGACCGCAGGCTCCCCTCTGCTGAGCCCTCCGTGCTAAAAACACCCTGTTTCCCACGGGGGGCTATCAGAGACTTCCCACTCCCGGGAAGCATCTGCGTCAGGGTCCTGGCAAAGACGCCTCTGAAGGAACGTGCTGCTGAGACATCGGCTTGAGCTTTGCGTCCCCTCCCTCTGCACAGTTACTCCTTTAGCTTACTTTTGGAGAAAAATCCAGTGTGAGCCTTAAAACCCAAAGCACCTTGCAGGGCTTCAGCAAAAGTAATGGACTCAAACATTAGGACTTATAATATAATAAGATGAACTCTTAAGAGAACGTCTAGGTATGAAAGAATTGTGATACGGAGAACTCTGTCACCCAGAGGCCTGGAGACGTGTTACTGTCACACTTATGCTTCCCAAGGAATGGCCACTCTTTGAAGGTCACTGATGGTCTTTATGTTCATTGGTGATGCATGTTTCCAATTTTTAAAAATAATAACCACTGATGGATTTCCATCGTTTACGGGATGGAGCCGCCTGACACTGAAGACCTTTTACAATCTGGCGTCGTTTAGGTTTGCAGCCCGCCTAATGCCATTCCGTCAAACACACCCCAACAGCAAGCTGCTGGGGGTCGCCTCCTCTTTCCTGGATGGCCTTTCACACTTCCAAACCTTTCTTGCTGCTTCTCTTCGCTTTTTGAAATGCTTCTCTCTTCTCTTTAACTTGAGGAGAGTCACTTTCGTGATAGCCTTCCGTGCGAAAATATACTTGGCCTCTGTCCCAGGTGCTGGCACGGAGCTCCCCGAACCCTTGGAATTTCCTGAGGGTTGGGAGTGTCTTTGAATTGAGTTAAACTGTGGGGCACTCAGTTGGTGTCTAAAGAAAATTCGAGACTTGCTTGGTGGTGTTGAAAAACATTCCAGAGCCTCATTCATTTTTTTTTTTTTTCTCTAAATGAAGGTAAGTATCCAACCAGGTAATATTTATCTGTAAAAAGTGTGAACTTTCAGAACAATTTATTCCCATTGTTCCCAAGGAACAGTCAACCACCCTAAAGTGGTGATAATTTTCAAAGCAGAACTTCTAAAAGTGTGGTTATGACATTTGAAGAAGTAGGACTCATAACTAGTACAATTTTTCATCAAGAATTTATTGGGGAATTGGCCCCCACTTGAGCCCAATCAAATAACAGAAAAGTACTGGAAGAAAAATGATAATTAAGTGCTTAAGTGTTTAAGTATTTGATAGATGACATCCGAGTCCCTATTTCCTTTCTTAAATAATGAGGCGTTTAGGGAATGACAGCTAAGATAGCTCAGTTCCTTCTAAACAAATTTACTCCTGAACTGAAACAGAAGAGAACTCGGTCATCCTACTTAGTAATTCCTATGAGTTCAGTAGGGCCTGGAGGCCTCTGGGCTGTGTACAGGAAGCCTGTCATGTTTGCTGGACACTCCCTGCAAACGTGTGAGAGCGGAAGTAATTTAGAGAATGATGCCCTGTTGTGTTGATTTACTCTGTTCCTGGATTGTCATGAATCAATTTCATTTAAGTGAAAACCAGGTCAATCTTGGGGAGAGACAACAGAACGAAGGCATGTTCCCTATTTTTAAAGTAGCATGTTAAATAAACATTTATACTTTTCTTCATTATGCTGAAAGTCACCTGTTCTGAGAAATTTAAGGCTGTGTTTGGTGGAATTAAAATCTGCCTTCAACATGTGAAGATTTACCTCAGTTAATTTTTATATAAAATGGCAAAAGATGAAACTTTTATACCCA